>NC_135136.1:5151515-5454545 GCF_051014445.1 Colletes latitarsis | reverse complement strand
TGAAACAGTCCATTAAACCTGGTTTCGCTCAATATTTTAGAGGATAACGCATGTTAGGTCTAGGTTGGGTCTGGGATTTGCTCTCATTAGGCTCATTCTTTCGCATATTTCTCATACTTGATGGCTAGATCATGGGCTTTTTCTGCATTGCATCACGTAGTTATGTAGTACCACACTGAAACAGTCAATGAAACCTGGTTTCCATCAATATTTTAGAGGACAACGCAAGGTAGGTCTAGGTAAGGCCTGAGATTTTCACTGATCAGACTCATAATTTCGCCTTCTTCACATACTTGTTGGACGGATCCTGGGTTTTTTCTGGTTTGGAACACGTAGTAATGTGGTACCACACTGAAACATTCAATTAAACCTGGTCTTGATAAATATTTTAGAGAATAACGCATGTTAGGTCAGGGTTAGGTCTAGGATTTGCCCTCATCAGGCTCATACTTTCGCATATTTCTCATACTTCATGGCTAGATCCTGGGCTATTTCAGGATTGGATCACGTAGTAAAGTGGTACCACAAAAAACATTCAATGAAACCTGGTCTGGATAAAAATTTTAGAGAATTACGCATGTTAGGTCAAGGTTAGGTATAAGATTTGCCCTCATCAGGCTCACAGTTTCGCGTTTTTCACATACTTGTTAAACAGATCCTGGGGTTTTTCTGGTTTGTATCACGCAGTAGTGTGGTTCCACACTGAAACAGTCGATTAAACCTGGTTTCGATGAATATTTTAGAGAATAATTCATGTTAGGTCTAGGTTAGGTCTGAGATTTGCTCTCATCAGGCTCATTCTTTCGCATATTTCTCATACTTGATGGCTAGATCCTGGGCTTTTTCTGGATTGCATCACGTAGTAATGAAGTACAACACTGAAACAGTCAATTAAACCTGGTTTCCATCAATATCTTAGAGGACAACGCATGTTAGGTCTAGGTCAGGCCTGGGATTTTTACTCATCAGACTCATACTTTCGCATTCTTCACATACTTGTTGAACGGATGCTGGGTTTTTTCTGGTTTGGATCACGTAGTAATGCGGTACCACGCTGAAACAGTCAATTAAACCTGGTTTCCATCAATATTTTAGAGGACAACGCAAGTTAGGTCTGGGATAGGTCTAGGATTTGCCCTCATCAGGCTCATACTGTCGCGTTTTTCACATACTTGTTGAACAGATCCTGGGTTTTTTCTGGTTTGGATCCCGTATTAGTGTGGTACCACACTGAAACAGTCCATTAAACCTGGTTTCGCTCAATATTTTAGAAGATAACGCATGTTAGGTCTAGGTAAGGCCTGATTTTTTCACTCATCAGACTCATACTTTCGCATTCTTCACATACTTGTTGAACGGATCCTGGGTTTTTTCTGGTTTGGATCAGGTAGTTATGTGGGTCCACACTGAAACAATCAATTAAACCTGATCTTGATAAATATTTTAGAGGATAACGCATGTTAGGTCTGGGATAGGTCTGGGATTTGCCCTCATCAGACTCATACTTTCGCACACTTCACATACTCGTTGAACAGATCCTGGGTTATTTTCTGGTTTGGATCACATAGTACTGTGGTACCACACTGAAACAGTCGATTAAACCAGGTTTCGATCAATATTTTTGAGGATAACGCATGTTAGGTCTAGGTTAGGCCTGGGATTTTCACTCATCAGACTCATACTTTCGCATTCTTCACATACCTGTCGAACGGATCCTGGGTTTTTTCTGGTTTGGATCACGTAGTAATGTGGGTCCACACTGAAACAATCAACTAAACCTGGTCTTGATAAATATTTCAGAGGATAACGCATGTTAGGTCTGGGATAGGTCTGGGATTTGCCCTCATCAGACTCATACTTTCGCACACTTCACATACTCGTTGAACAGATCCTCGGTTTTTACTGGTTTGGATCACATAGTAATGTGGTACCACACTGAAACAGTCGATTAAACCAGGTTTCGATCAATATTTTTGAGGATAACGCATGTTAGGTCTAGGTTAGGCCTGGGATTTTCACTCATCAGACTCATACTTTCGCATTCTTCACATACTTGTTGAACTGATCCTGGGTTTTTTCTGGTTTGGATCACGTAGTAATGTGGTTCCACACTGAAACAGTCGGTTAAACCTGGTTTCGATCAATATTTTAGAGGATAACGCAAGTTAGGTCTGGGATAGGTCTGGGATATGCCCTCATCAGACTCATACCTACGCACACTTCACATACTCGTTGAACAGATCCTGGGTTATTTTCTGGTTTGGATCACATAGTAATGTGGTACCAAACTGAAACAGTCGATTAAACCAGGTTTCGATCAATATTTTTGAGGATAACGCATGTTAGGTCTAGGTTAGGCCTGGGATTTTTACTCATCAGACTCATACTTTCGCATTCTTCACATACTTGTTGAACGGATGCTGGGTTTTTTCTGGTTTGGATCACGTAGTAATGCGGTACCACGCTGAAACAGTCAATTAAACCTGGTTTGGATCAATATTTTAGAGGATAACGCATGTTAGGTCTAGGTTAGCCCTGGGATTTTCACTCATCAGACTCATACTTTCGCATTCTTCTTATACATGTTGAACTGATCCTGGGTTTTTCCTGGTTTGGATCACGTAGTAATGTGGTACCACACTGAAACAGTCGATTAAACCTGGTTTCGATCAATATTTTAGAGGATAACGCAAGTTAAGTCTGGGATAGGTCTGGGATATGCCCTCATCAGACTCATACCTACGCACACTTCACATACTCGTTGAACAGATCCTGGGTTATTTTCTGGTTTGGATCACATAGTAATGTGGTACCAATCTGAAACAGTCGATTAAACCAGGTTTCGATCAATATTTTTGAGGATAACGCATGTTAGGTCTAGGTTAGCCCTGGGATTTTCACTCATCAGACTCATACTTTCGCATTCTTCTTATACATGTTGAACTGATCCTGGGTTTTTTCTGGTTTGGATCACGTTGTAATGTAGTACCACACTGAAACAGTCGATTAAACCTGGTTTCGATGAATATTTTAGAGGATAACGCAAGTTAAGTCTGGGATTGGTCTGGGATTTGACCTCATCAGACTCATAGTTTCGCACACTTCACATACTCGTTGAACAGATCCTGGGTTATTTTCTGGTTTGGATCACATAGTAATGTGGTACCACACTGAAACAGTCGATTAAACCAGGTTTCGATCAATATTTTTGAGGATAACGCATGTTAGGTCTAGGTTAGGCCTGGGATTTTCACTCATCAGACTCATACATTCGCATTCCTCACATACTTGTTAAACGGATCCTGGGTTTTTACTGGTTTGGATCACGTAGTAATGTGGTACCACACTGAAACAGTCGATTAAACCTGGTTTCGATCAATATTTTAGAGAATAATTCATGTTAGGTCCAGGTTAGGTCTGGGATTTGCTCTCATCAGGCTCATTCTTTCGCATATTTCTCATACTTGATGGCTAGATCCTGGGCTGTTTCTGGATTGTATGACGTAGTAATGTGGTACCACGCTGAAACAGCGAATTAAACCTGGTTTCGATCAATATTTTAGAGGATAACGCAAGTTAGGTCTAGGTTAGGCCTGGGATTTGCCCTCATCAGGGTCATACTTTCGCAGTTTTAACATACATGTTGACCTGATCGAGGGTTTTTTCTGCTTTGGATCACGTAGTAAAGTGGTACCACACTGAAACATTCAATTAAACCTGGTCTTGATAAATATTTTAGAGGATAACGCATGTTAGGTCTGGGATAGGTATGGGATTTGCCCTCATCAGACTCATACTTTCGCACACTTCACATACTCGTTGAACAGATCCCGGGTTATTTTCTGGTTTGGATCACATAGTAATGTGGTACCACACTGGAACAGTCGATTAAACCAGGTTTCGATTAATATTTTTGAGGATAACGCATGTTAGGTCTAGGTCAGGCCTGGGATTTTCACTCATCAGACTCATACTTTCGCACACTTCACATACTCGTTGAACAGATCCTGGGTTATTTTCTGGTTTGGATCACATAGTAATGTGGTACCACACTGAAACAGTCGATCAAACCAGGTTTCGATCAATATTTTTCAGGATAACGCATGTTAGGTCTAGGTTAGGCCTGGGATTTTCACCCATCAGACTCATACTTTCGCATTCTTCACATACTTGTTGAACGGATCCTGGGTTATTTTCTGGTTTGGATCACATAGTAATGTGGTACCACACTGAAACAGTCGATTAAACCAGGTTTCGATTAATATTTTTGAGGATAACGCATGTTAGGTCTAGGTTCGGCCTGGGATTTTCACTCATCAGACTCATACTTTCGCATTCTTCACATACTTGTTGAACGGATCCTGGGCTGTTTCTGGATTGTATCCCGTAGTAATGTGGTACCACGCTGACACAGACAATTAAACCTGGTTTCGATCAATATTTTAGAGGATAACGCAAGTTAGGTCTGGCATAGGTCTGGGATTCGCCCTCATCAGGCTTATACTTTCGCGTTTTTCACATACTTGTTGGACAGATGCTGGGTTTTTTCTGGTTTGGATCCCGTAGTAGTGTGGTACCACACTGAAACAGTCCATTAAACCTGGTTTGGATGAATATTTTAGAGGATAACGCATGTAAGGTCTAGGTTAGCCCTGGGATTTTCACTCATCAGACTCATACTTTCGCATTCCTCTCATAGTTGTTGAACTGATCCTGGGTTTTTTCTGGTTTGGATCCCGTAGTAGTGTGGTACCACACTGAAACAGTCCATCAAACCTGGTTTCGCTCAATATTTTAGAGGATAACGCATGTTAGGTCTAGGTCAGGCCTGGGATTTTCACTCATCAGGCTCACAGTTTCGTGTTTTTCACATACCTGTTAAACAGATCCTGGGTTTTTTTCTGGTTTGGATCACGAAGTAGTGTAGTACCACACTGAAACAGTCCATTAAACCTGGTTTCGCTCAATATTTTAGAGGATAACGCATGTTAGGTCTAGGTTGGGTCTGGGATTTGCTCTCATTAGGCTCATTCTTTCGCATATTTCTCATACTTGATGGCTAGATCATGGGCTTTTTCTGCATTGCATCACGTAGTTATGTAGTACCACACTGAAACAGTCAATGAAACCTGGTTTCCATCAATATTTTAGAGGACAACGCAAGGTAGGTCTAGGTAAGGCCTGAGATTTTCACTGATCAGACTCATAATTTCGCCTTCTTCACATACTTGTTGGACGGATCCTGGGTTTTTTCTGGTTTGGAACACGTAGTAATGTGGTACCACACTGAAACATTCAATTAAACCTGGTCTTGATAAATATTTTAGAGAATAACGCATGTTAGGTCAGGGTTAGGTCTAGGATTTGCCCTCATCAGGCTCATACTTTCGCATATTTCTCATACTTCATGGCTAGATCCTGGGCTATTTCAGGATTGGATCACGTAGTAAAGTGGTACCACAAAAAACATTCAATGAAACCTGGTCTGGATAAAAATTTTAGAGAATTACGCATGTTAGGTCAAGGTTAGGTATAAGATTTGCCCTCATCAGGCTCACAGTTTCGCGTTTTTCACATACTTGTTAAACAGATCCTGGGGTTTTTCTGGTTTGTATCACGCAGTAGTGTGGTACCACACTGAAACAGTCGATTAAACCTGGTTTCGATGAATATTTTAGAGAATAATTCATGTTAGGTCTAGGTTAGGTCTGAGATTTGCTCTCATCAGGCTCATTCTTTCGCATATTTCTCATACTTGATGGCTAGATCCTGGGCTTTTTCTGGATTGCATCACGTAGTAATGAAGTACAACACTGAAACAGTCAATTAAACCTGGTTTCCATCAATATCTTAGAGGACAACGCAAGTTAGGTCTAGGTAAGGCCTGAGATTTTCACTGATCAGATTCATAATTTCGCCTTCTTCACATACTTGTTGAACGGATCCTGGGTTTTTTCTGGTTTGGATCACGTAGTAATGTGGGTCCACACTGAAACAATCAACTAAACCTGGTCTTGATAAATATTTCAGAGGATAACGCATGTTAGGTCTGGGATAGGTCTGGGATTTGCCCTCATCAGACTCATACTTTCGCACACTTCACATACTCGTTGAACAGATCCTCGGTTTTTACTGGTTTGGATCACATAGTAATGTGGTACCACACTGAAACAGTCGATTAAACCAGGTTTCGATCAATATTTTTGAGGATAACGCATGTTAGGTCTAGGTTAGGCCTGGGATTTTCACTCATCAGACTCATACTTTCGCATTCTTCACATACTTGTTGAACTGATCCTGGGTTTTTTCTGGTTTGGATCACGTAGTAATGTGGTTCCACACTGAAACAGTCGGTTAAACCTGGTTTCGATCAATATTTTAGAGGATAACGCAAGTTAGGTCTGGGATAGGTCTGGGATATGCCCTCATCAGACTCATACCTACGCACACTTCACATACTCGTTGAACAGATCCTGGGTTATTTTCTGGTTTGGATCACATAGTACTGTGGTACCACACTGAAACAGTCGATTAAACCAGGTTTCGATCAATATTTTTGAGGATAACGCATGTTAGGTCTAGGTTAGGCCTGGGATTTTCACTCATCAGACTCATACTTTCGCATTCTTCACATACCTGTTGAACGGATCCTGGGTTTTTTCTGGTTTGGATCACGTAGTAATGTGGGTCCACACTGAAACAATCAACTAAACCTGGTCTTGATAAATATTTCAGAGGATAACGCATGTTAGGTCTGGGATAGGTCTGGGATTTGCCCTCATCAGACTCATACTTTCGCACACTTCACATACTCGTTGAACAGATCCTCGGTTTTTACTGGTTTGGATCACATAGTAATGTGGTACCACACTGAAACAGTCGATTAAACCAGGTTTCGATCAATATTTTTGAGGATAACGCATGTTAGGTCTAGGTTAGGCCTGGGATTTTCACTCATCAGACTCATACTTTCGCATTCTTCACATACTTGTTGAACTGATCCTGGGTTTTTTCTGGTTTGGATCACGTAGTAATGTGGTTCCACACTGAAACAGTCGGTTAAACCTGGTTTCGATCAATATTTTAGAGGATAACGCAAGTTAGGTCTGGGATAGGTCTGGGATATGCCCTCATCAGACTCATACCTACGCACACTTCACATACTCGTTGAACAGATCCTGGGTTATTTTCTGGTTTGGATCACATAGTAATGTGGTACCAAACTGAAACAGTCGATTAAACCAGGTTTCGATCAATATTTTTGAGGATAACGCATGTTAGGTCTAGGTTAGGCCTGGGATTTTTACTCATCAGACTCATACTTTCGCATTCTTCACATACTTGTTGAACGGATGCTGGGTTTTTTCTGGTTTGGATCACGTAGTAATGCGGTACCACGCTGAAACAGTCAATTAAACCTGGTTTGGATCAATATTTTAGAGGATAACGCATGTTAGGTCTAGGTTAGCCCTGGGATTTTCACTCATCAGACTCATACTTTCGCATTCTTCTTATACATGTTGAACTGATCCTGGGTTTTTCCTGGTTTGGATCACGTAGTAATGTGGTACCACACTGAAACAGTCGATTAAACCTGGTTTCGATCAATATTTTAGAGGATAACGCAAGTTAAGTCTGGGATAGGTCTGGGATATGCCCTCATCAGACTCATACCTACGCACACTTCACATACTCGTTGAACAGATCCTGGGTTATTTTCTGGTTTGGATCACATAGTAATGTGGTACCAATCTGAAACAGTCGATTAAACCAGGTTTCGATCAATATTTTTGAGGATAACGCATGTTAGGTCTAGGTTAGGCCTGGGATTTTCACTCATCAGACTCATACATTCGCATTCCTCACATACTTGTTGAACGGATCCTGGGTTTTTTCTGGTTTGTATCACGTAGTAATGTGGTACCACACTGAAACAGTCCATTAAACCTGGTTTGGATCAATATTTTAGAGGATAACGCATGTTAGGTCTAGGTTAGCCCTGGGATTTTCACTCATCAGACTCATACTTTCGCATTCTTCTTATACATGTTGAACTGATCCTGGGTTTTTTCTGGTTTGGATCACGTTGTAATGTAGTACCACACTGAAACAGTCGATTAAACCTGGTTTCGATGAATATTTTAGAGGATAACGCAAGTTAAGTCTGGGATTGGTCTGGGATTTGACCTCATCAGACTCATAGTTTCGCACACTTCACATACTCGTTGAACAGATCCTGGGTTATTTTCTGGTTTGGATCACATAGTAATGTGGTACCACACTGAAACAGTCGATTAAACCAGGTTTCGATCAATATTTTTCAGGATAACGCATGTTAGGTCTAGGTTAGGCCTGGGATTTTCACCCATCAGACTCATACTTTCGCATTCTTCACATACTTGTTGAACGGATCCTGGGTTATTTTCTGGTTTGGATCACATAGTAATGTGGTACCACACTGAAACAGTCGATTAAACCAGGTTTCGATCAATATTTTTGAGGATAACGCATGTTTGGTCTAGGTTAGGCCTGGGATTTTCACTCATCAGACTCATACATTTGCATTCCTCACATACTTGTTAAACGGATCCTGGGTTTTTACTGGTTTGGTTCACGTAGTAATGTGGTACCACACTGAAACAGTCGATTAAACCTGGTTTCGATCAATATATTAGAGAATAATTCATGTTAGGTCCAGGTTAGGTCTGGGATTTGCTCTCATCAGGCTCATTCTTTCGCATATTTCTCATACTTGATGGCTAGATCCTGGGCTGTTTCTGGATTGTATGACGTAGTAATGTGGTACCACGCTGAAACAGCGAATTAAACCTGGTTTCGATCAATATTTTAGAGGATAACGCAAGTTAGGTCTAGGTTAGGCCTGGGATTTGCCCTCATCAGGGTCATACTTTCGCAGTTTTAACATACATGTTGACCTGATCGAGGGTTTTTTCTGCTTTGGATCACGTAGTAAAGTGGTACCACACTGAAACATTCAATTAAACCTGGTCTTGATAAATATTTTAGAGGATAACGCATGTTAGGTCTGGGATAGGTATGGGATTTGCCCTCATCAGACTCATACTTTCGCACACTTCACATACTCGTTGAACAGATCCCGGGTTATTTTCTGGTTTGGATCACATAGTAATGTGGTACCACACTGGAACAGTCGATTAAACCAGGTTTCGATTAATATTTTTGAGGATAACGCATGTTAGGTCTAGGTCAGGCCTGGGATTTTCACTCATCAGACTCATACTTTCGCACACTTCACATACTCGTTGAACAGATCCTGGGTTATTTTCTGGTTTGGATCACATAGTAATGTGGTACCACACTGAAACAGTCGATCAAACCAGGTTTCGATCAATATTTTTCAGGATAACGCATGTTAGGTCTAGGTTAGGCCTGGGATTTTCACCCATCAGACTCATACTTTCGCATTCTTCACATACTTGTTGAACGGATCCTGGGTTATTTTCTGGTTTGGATCACATAGTAATGTGGTACCACACTGAAACAGTCGATTAAACCAGGTTTCGATTAATATTTTTGAGGATAACGCATGTTAGGTCTAGGTTCGGCCTGGGATTTTCACTCATCAGACTCATACTTTCGCATTCTTCACATACTTGTTGAACGGATCCTGGGCTGTTTCTGGATTGTATCCCGTAGTAATGTGGTACCACGCTGACACAGACAATTAAACCTGGTTTCGATCAATATTTTAGAGGATAACGCAAGTTAGGTCTGGCATAGGTCTGGGATTCGCCCTCATCAGGCTTATACTTTCGCGTTTTTCACATACTTGTTGGACAGATGCTGGGTTTTTTCTGGTTTGGATCCCGTAGTAGTGTGGTACCACACTGAAACAGTCCATTAAACCTGGTTTGGATGAATATTTTAGAGGATAACGCATGTAAGGTCTAGGTTAGCCCTGGGATTTTCACTCATCAGACTCATACTTTCGCATTCCTCTCATACTTGTTGAACTGATCCTGGGTTTTTTCTGGTTTGGATCCCGTAGTAGTGTGGTACCACACTGAAACAGTCCATCAAACCTGGTTTCGCTCAATATTTTAGAGGATAACGCATGTTAGGTCTAGGTCAGGCCTGGGATTTTCACTCATCAGGCTCACAGTTTCGTGTTTTTCACATACCTGTTAAACAGATCCTGGGTTTTTTTCTGGTTTGGATCACGAAGTAGTGTGGTACCACACTGAAACAGTCCATTAAACCTGGTTTCGCTCAATATTTTAGAGGATAACGCATGTTAGGTCTAGGTTGGGTCTGGGATTTGCTCTCATTAGGCTCATTCTTTCGCATATTTCTCATACTTGATGGCTAGATCATGGGCTTTTTCTGCATTGCATCACGTAGTTATGTAGTACCACACTGAAACAGTCAATGAAACCTGGTTTCCATCAATATTTTAGAGGACAACGCAAGGTAGGTCTAGGTAAGGCCTGAGATTTTCACTGATCAGACTCATAATTTCGCCTTCTTCACATACTTGTTGGACGGATCCTGGGTTTTTTCTGGTTTGGAACACGTAGTAATGTGGTACCACACTGAAACATTCAATTAAACCTGGTCTTGATAAATATTTTAGAGAATAACGCATGTTAGGTCAGGGTTAGGTCTAGGATTTGCCCTCATCAGGCTCATACTTTCGCATATTTCTCATACTTCATGGCTAGATCCTGGGCTATTTCAGGATTGGATCACGTAGTAAAGTGGTACCACAAAAAACATTCAATGAAACCTGGTCTGGATAAAAATTTTAGAGAATTACGCATGTTAGGTCAAGGTTAGGTATAAGATTTGCCCTCATCAGGCTCACAGTTTCGCGTTTTTCACATACTTGTTAAACAGATCCTGGGGTTTTTCTGGTTTGTATCACGCAGTAGTGTGGTACCACACTGAAACAGTCGATTAAACCTGGTTTCGATGAATATTTTAGAGAATAATTCATGTTAGGTCTAGCTTAGGTCTGAGATTT
Source organism: Colletes latitarsis (assembly GCF_051014445.1). Classification (NCBI taxonomy): domain Eukaryota; kingdom Metazoa; phylum Arthropoda; class Insecta; order Hymenoptera; family Colletidae; genus Colletes; species Colletes latitarsis. The sequence goes on along the minus strand of NC_135136.1, from coordinate 5,443,540 downwards.
GCTCTCATCAGGCTCATTCTTTCGCATATTTCTCATACTTGATGGCTAGATCCTGGGCTTTTTCTGGATTGCATCACGTAGTAATGAAGTACAACACTGAAACAGTCAATTAAACCTGGTTTCCATCAATATCTTAGAGGACAACGCAAGTTAGGTCTAGGTAAGGCCTGAGATTTTCACTGATCAGATTCATAATTTCGCCTTCTTCACATACTTGTTGAACGGATCCTGGGTTTCTTCTGGTTTGGAACACGTAGTAATGTGGTGCCACACTGAAACAGTCCATTAAACCTGGTTTGGATCAATATTTTTGAGGATAACGCATGTTAGGTCTAGGTTAGGTCTGGGATTTTCGCTCATGAGACTCATACTTTCGCATTCTTCACATACTTGTTGAACGGATCCTGGGTTTTTTCTGGTTTGGTTCAGGTAGTAATGTGGTACCACACTGAAACATTCAATGAAACCTGGTTTCGATCAATATTTTAGAGGATAACACAAGTTAAGTCTGGGATAGGTCTGGGATTTGACCTCATCAGACTCATACTTTCGCATTCTTCTCATACTTGTTGAACTGATCCTGGGTTTTTTCTGGTTTGGATCACGTAGTAATGTGGTACCACACTGAAACAGTCGATTAAACCTGGTTTCGATCAATATTTTAGAGGATAACGCAAGTTAAGTCAGGGATTGGTCTGGGATTTGACCTCATCAGACTCATACTTTCGCGTTTTTCACATACTTGTTGAACAGATCCTGGGTTTTTTCTGGTTTGGATCCCGTAGTAGTGTGGTACCACACTGAAACAGTCCATCAAACCTGGTTTCGCTCAATATTTTAGAGGATAACGCATGTTAGGTCAAGGTTAGGTCTAAGATTTGCCCTTATCAGGCTCACAGTTTCGAGTTTTTCACATACCCGTTAAACAGATCCTGGGTTTTTTCTGGTTTGGATCACGAAGTAGTGTGGTACCACACTGAAACAGTCCATTAAACCTGGTTTCGCTCAATATTTTAGAGGATAACGCATGTTAGGTCTAGGTTAGGTCTGGGATTTGCTCTCATTAGGCTCATTCTTTCGCATATTTCTCATACTTGATGGCTAGGTCATGGGCTTTTTCTGCATTGCATCACGTAGTTATGTAGTACCACACTGAAACAGTCAATGAAACCTGGTTTCCATCAATATTTTAGAGGACAACGCAAGTTAGGTCTAGGTAAGGCCTGAGATTTTCACTGATCAGACTCATAATTTCGCCTTCTTCACATACTTGTTGAACGGATCCTGGGTTTTTTCTGGTTTGGAACACGTAGTAATGTGATACCACACTGAAACATTCAATTAAACCTGGTCTTGATAAATATTTTAGAGAACAACGCATGTTAGGTCAGGGTTAGTTCTAGGATTTGCCCTCATCAGGCACATACTTTCGCATATTTCTCATACTTCATGGCTAGATCCTGGGCTATTTCTGGATTGGATCACGTAGTAATGTGGTACCACACTGAAACATTCAACTAAACCTGGTCTTCATAAATATTTTAGAGGATAACGCATGTTAGGTCTGGGTTACGTCTAGGATTTGCCCTCATCAGGCTCATACTTTCGCATATTTCTCATACTTCATGGTTAGATCCGGGGCTGTTTCTGCATTGTATCACGTAGTAATGTGGTACCACGCTGAAACAGTCAATTAAACCTGGTTTCGATCAATATTTTAGAGGATAACGCAAGTTAGGTCTGGGATAGGTCTAGGATTTGCCCTCATCAGGCTCTTACTATCGCATATTACTCATACTTCATGGCTAGATCCTGGGCTATTTCTGGATTGGATCACGTAGTAAAGTGTTACCACACTGAAACATTCAATGAAACCTGTTCTGGATAAATATTTTAGAGGATAACGCATCTTAGGTCTGGGTTAGGTCTAAGATTTGCCCTCATCAGGCTCACAGTTTCGCGTTTTTCACATACTTGTTAAACAGATCCTGGGTTTTTTCTGGTTTGGATCACGTAGTAATGTGGTAGCACACTAAAACAGTCAATTAAACCTGGTTTCGATCAATATTTTAGAGGATCACGCAAGCTAGGTCTGGGATAGGTCTGGGATTAGCCCTCATCAGACTCATACTTTCGCTTTCTTCATACTTGTTGAACGGATCCTGGGCTTTTTCTGGATTGCATCGCGTAGTAATGTAGTACCACACTGAAACAGTCAATGAAACCTGGTTTCCATCAATATTTTAGAGGACAACGCAAGTTAGGTCTAGGTAAGGCCTGAGATTTTCACTGATCAGAGTCATACATTCGCATTCTTCACATACTTGTTGAACGGATCCTGGGTTTTTTCTGGTTTGGATCACGTAGTAATGTGGTACCACACTGAAACATTCAAGTAAACCTGGTCTTGATAAATATTTTAGAGGATAACGCATGTTAGGTCTGGGTTACGTCTAGGATTTGCCCTCATCAGGCTCATACTTTCGCATATTTCTCATACTTCATGGCTAGATCCTGGGCTGCTTCTGCATTGTATAACGTAGTAATGTGCTACCACGCTGAAACAGTCCATTAAACCTGGTCTCGATCAATATTTTAGAGGATAACGCACGTTAGGTCTGGGATAGGTCTAGGATTTGCCCTCATCAGGCTCTTACTATCGCATATTTCTCATACTTCATGGCTGGATACTGGGCTATTTCTGGATTGGATCACGTAGTAAAGTGGTACCACACTGAAACACTCAATGAAACCTGGTCTGGATAAATATTTTAGAGGATAACGCATCTTAGGTCTGGGTTAGGTCTAAGATTTGCCCTCATCAGGCTCACAGTTTCGCGTTTTTCACATACTTGTTGAACAGATCCTGGGTTTTTTCTGGTTTGGATCACGTAGTAATGTGGTACCACACTAAAACAGTCAATCAAACCTGGTTTCGATCAATATTTTTGAGGATAACGCAAGTTAGGTCTGGGATAGGTCTGGGATTTGCTCTCATCAGGCTCATTCTTTTGCATATTTCTCATACTTGATGGCTAGATCCTGAGCTTATTCTGGATTGCATCACGTAGTAATGAAGTATAACACTGAAACAGTCAATTAAACCTGGTTTCCATCAATATTTTAGAGGACAACGCAAGTTAGGTCTGGGATAGGTCTGGGATTTGCCCTCATCAGGCTCATACTTTCGCGTTTTTCACATACTTGTTGAACGGATCCTGGGCTTTTTCTGGTTTGGATCACGTAGTTATGTGGGTCCACACTGAAACAATCAATTAAACCTGGTCTTGATAAATATTTTAGAGGATAACGCGTGTTAGGTCTGGGATAGGTCTGGGATTTGCCCTCATCAGACTCATACTTTCGCACACTTCACATACTCGCTGAACACATCCTGGGTTTTTTCTGGTTTGGATCACATAGTAATGTGGTACCACACTGAAACAGTCGATTAAACCAGGTTTCGATCAATATTTTTGAGGATAACGCATGTTAGGTCTAGGTTAGGCCTGGGATTTTCACTCATCAGACTCATACATTCGCATTCTTCACATACTTTTTGAACGGATCCTGGGTTTTTTCTTGTTTGGATCACGTAGTAATGTGGGTCCGCACTGAAACAATCAATTAAACCTGGTCTTGATAAATATTTTAGAGGATAACGCGTGTTAGGTCTGGGATAGGTCTGGGATTTGCCCTCATCAGACTCATACTTTCGCACACTTCACATACTCGCTGAACACATCCTGGGTTTTTTCTGGTTTGGATCACATAGTAATGTGGTACCACACTGAAACAGTCGATTAAACCAGGTTTCGATCAATATTTTTGAGGATAACGCATGTTAGGTCTAGGTTAGGCCTGGGATTTTCACTCATCAGACTCATACATTCGCATTCTTCACATACTTTTTGAACGGATCCTGGGTTTTTTCTGGTTTGGATCACGTAGTAATGTGGGTCCGCACTGAAACAATCAATTAAACCTGGTCTTGATAAATATTTTAGAGGATAACGCATGTAAGGTCTAGGTTAGGTCTGGGATTTTCTCTCATCAGGCTCATTCTTTCGCATATTTCTCATACTTGAGGGCTAGATCCTGGGCTTTTTCTGGATTGGATCACGTAGTAATGAAGTACAACACTGAAACAGTCAATTAAACCTGGTTTCCATCAATATTTTAGAGGATAACGCATGTTAGGTCTAGGTTAGGTCTGGGATTTTCGCTCATGAGACTCATACTTTCGCATTCTTCACATACTTGTTGAACGGATCCTGTGTTTTTTCTGGTTTGGTTCATGTAGTAATGTGGTACCACACTGAAACATTCAATTAAACCTGGTCTTGATAAACATTTTAGAGGATAACGCATGTTAGGTTTGGCATAGGTCTAGGATTTGCCCCCAGCAGGCTCATACTTTCGCATATTTCTCATACTTCATGGCTAGATCCTGGGCTGTTTTTGGTTTGTATCACGTGGTAATGTGGTACCACGCTGAAACAGTCAATTAAACCTGTTTTCGCTCAATATTTTAGAGGATAACGCAAGTTAGGTCTGGCATAGGTCTGGGATTCGACCTCATCAGGCTCATACTTTCGCGTTTTTCACATACTTGTTGAACAGATCCTGGGTTTTTTCTGGTTGTATCACGTAGTAGTGTGGTACCACACTGAAACAGTCCATTAAAGCTGGTTTGGATCAATTGTTTAGAGGATAACGCATGTTAGGTCTAGGTTAGCCCTGGGATTTTCACTCATCAGACTCATACTTTCGCATTCTTCTCATACTTGTTGAACTGATCCTGGGTTTTTTCTGGTTTGGATCACGTAGTAATTTGGTACCACACTGAAACAGTCGATTAAACCTGGTTTCGATCAATATCTTAGAGGATAACGCAAGTTAAGTCTGGGATTGGTCTGGGATTTGACCTCATCAGACTCATACTTTCGCACACTTCACATACTCGTTGAACAGATCCTGTGTTATTTTCTGGTTTGGATCTCACAGTAATGTGGTACCACACTGAAACAGTCGATTAAACCTGGTTTCACACAATATTTTAGAGGATAACGCATGTTAGGTCTAGGTCAGGCCTGGGATTTTCACTCATCAGACTCATACTTTCGCATTCTTCACATACTTGTTGAACGGATCCTGGGCTGTTTCTGGATTGTATCCCGTAGTAATGTGGTACCACGCTGACACAGACAATTAAACCTGGTTTCGATCAATATTTTAGAGGATAACGCAAGTTAGGTCTGGCATAGGTCTGGGATTCGCCCTCATCAGGCTTATACTTTCGCGTTTTTCACATACTTGTTGGACAGATGCTGGGTTTTTTCTGGTTTGGATCCCGTAGTAGTGTGGTACCACACTGAAACAGTCCATTAAACCTGGTTTCGCTCAATATTTTAGAAGATAGCGCATGTTAGGTCTAGGTCAGGCCTGATTTTTTCACTCATCAGACTCATACTTTCGCATTCTTCACATACTTGTTGAACGGATCCTGGGTTTTTTCTGGTTTGCATCAGGTAGTTATGTGGGTCCACACTGAAACAATCAATTAAACCTGGTCTTGATAAATATTTTAGAGGATAACGCATGTTAGGTCTGGGATAGGTCTGGGATTTGCCCTCATCAGACTCATACTTTCGCACACTTCACATACTCGTTGAACAGATCCTGGGTTATTTTCTGGTTTGGATCACACAGTAATGTGGTACCACACTGAAACAGTCGATTAAACCTGGTTTCACTCAATATTTTAGAGGATAACGCATGTTAGGTCTAGGTCAGGCCTGGGATTTTCACTCATCAGACTCATACTTTCGCATTCTTCACATACTTGTTGAACGGATGCTGGGTTTTTTCTGGTTTGGATCACGTAGTAATGCGGTACCACGCTGAAACAGTCAATTAAACCTGGTTTCCATCAATATTTTAGAGGACAACGCAAGTTAGGTCTGGGATAGGTCTAGGATTTGCCCTCATCAGGCTCATACTGTCGCGTTTTTCACATACTTGTTGAACAGATCCTGGGTTTTTTCTGGTTTGGACCCCGTATTAGTGTGGTACCACACTGAAACAGTCCATTAAACCTGGTTTCGCTCAATATTTTAGAGGATAACGCATGTTAGGTCTAGGTAAGGCCTGATTTTTTCACTCATCAGACTCATACTTTCGCATTCTTCACATACTTGTTGAACGGATCCTGGGTTTTTTCTGGTTTGGATCACGTAGTAATGTGGGTCCACACTGAAACAATCAATTAAACCTGGTCTTGATAAATATTTAGAGGATAACGCATGTTAGGTCTGAAATTGGTCTGGGATTTGCCCTCATCAGGCTCATACTTTCGCGTTTTTCACATACTCGTTGAACAGATCCTGGGTTATTTTCTGGTTTGGATCACATAGTAATGTGGTACCACACTGAAACAGTCGGTTAAACCTGGTTTCGATCAATATTTTAGAGGATAACGCAAGTTAGGTCTGGCATAGGTCTGGGATTCGCCCTCATCAGGCTCATACTTTCGCGTTTTTCACATACTTGTTGAACAGATCCTGGGTTTTGTCTGGTCTGTATCACGTAGTAGTGTGGTACCACACTGAAACAGTCCATTAAACCTGGTTTGGATCAATTGTTTAGAGGATAACGCATGTTAGGTCTAGGTTAGGCCTGGCATTTTCACTCATCAGACTCATACTTTCGCATTCTTCACATACTTGTTGAACGGATCCTGGGTTTTTTCTGGTTTGGATCACGTAGTAATGTGGGTCCACACTGAAACAATCAATTAAACCTGGTCTTGATAAATATTTTAGAGGATAACGCATGTTAGGTCTGGGATAGGTCTGGGATTTGCCCTCATCAGACTCATACTTTCGCACACTTCACATACTCGTTGAACAGTTCCTGGGTTATTTTCTGGTTTGGATCACATAGTAATGTGGTACCACACTGAAACAGTCGATTAAACCAGGTTTCGATCAATATTCTTGAGGATAACGCATGTTAGGTCTAGGTTAGGCCTGGGATTTTCACTCATCAGACTCATACTTTCGCATTCTTCACATACTTGTTGAACGGATCCTGGGTTTTTTCTGGTTTGGATCAGGTAGTAATGTGGTACCACACTGAAACAGTCGATTAAACCTGGTTATGATCAATATCATAGAGGATAACGCATAGTTAGGTTTGGGATAGGTCTGGGATTTGACCTCATCAGACTCATACTTTCGCACACTTCACATACTCGTTGAACAGATCCTGGGTTATTTTCTGGTTTGGATCACATAGTAATGTGGTACCACACTGAAGCAGTCGATTAAACCTGGTTTCGATCAATATTTTAGAGAATAATTCATGTTAGGTCTAGGTTAGGTCTGGGATTTGCTCTCATCAGGCTCGTTCTTTCGCATATTTCTCATACTTGATGGCTAGATCCTGGGCTTTTCTGGATTGCGTCACGCAGTAATGAAGTACAACACTGACACAGTCAATTAAACCTGGTTTCCATCAATATCTTAGAGGACAACGCAAGTTAGGTCTGGGATAGGTCTGGGATTTGACCTCATCAGACTCATACTTTCGCACACTTCACATACTCGTTGAACAGATCCTGGGTTATTTTCTGGTTTGGATCACATAGTAATGTGGTACCACACTGAAACAGTCGATTAAACCTGGTTTCGATCAATATTTTAGAGAATAATTCATGTTAGGTATAGGTTAGGTCTGGGATTTGCTCTCATCAGGCTCATTCTTTCGCATATTTCTCATACTTGATGGCTAGATCCAGGGCTGTTTCTGGATTGTATGACGTAGTAATGTGGGTCCACACTGAAAGAATCATGTAAACCTGGTCTTGATAAATATTTTAGAGGATAACGCATGTTAGGTCTGGGACAGGTCTGGGATTTGCCCTCATCAGACTCATACTTTCGCACACTTCACATACTCGTTGAACAGATCCTGGGTTACTTTCTGGTTTGGATCACATAGTAATGTGGTACCACACTGAAACAGTCGATTAAACCAGGTTTCGAACAATATTTTTGAGGATAACGCATGTTAGGTCTAGGTTAGGCCTGGGATTCTCACTCATCAGACTCATACTTTCGCATTCTTCACGTACTTGTAGAACGGATCCTGGGTTTTTTCTGGTTTGGATCACGTAGTAATGTGGGACCACACTGAAACGGTCAATTAAACCTGGTCTTGATAAATATTTTAGAGGATAACGCATGTTAGGTCTGGGTCAGCTCTAGAATTTGCCCTCATCATGCTCATACTTTCGCATCTTTCTCATACATCATGGCTAGATCCTGGGCTATTTCTGGATTGTATCACGTAGTAATGTGGTACCACGCTGAAACAGTCGATTAAACCTGGTTTCGATCAATATTTTAGAGGATAACGCAAGTTAAGTCTGGGATTGGTCTGGGATTTTCACTCATCAGACTCATACTTTCGCACACTTCACATACTTGTTGAACAGATCCTGGGTTTTTTCTGGTTTGGATCCCGTAGTAGTGTGGTACCACGCTGAAACAGTCAATTAAACCTGGTTTCGATCAATATTTTAGAGGATAACGCAAGTTAGGTCTGGCATAGGTCTGGGATTCGCCCTCATCAGGCTCATACTTTCGCGTTTTTCACATACTTGTTGAACAGATCCTGGGTTTTTTCTGGTTTGTATCACGTAGTAGTGTGGTACCACACTGAAACAGTCCATTAAACCTGGTTTGGATCAATATTTTAGAGGATAACACATGTTAGGGCTAGGTTAGCCCTGGGATTTTCACTCATTAGACTCATACTTTCGCATTCTTCTCATACTTGTTGAACTGATCCTGGGTTTTTTCTGGTTTGGATCACGTAGTAATGTGGTACCACACTGAAACAGTCGATTAAACCTGGTTTCGATCAATATTTTAGAGGATAACGCATGTTAGGTCTAGGTCAGGCCTGGGATTTTCACTCATCAGACTCATACTTTCGCATTCTTCACATACTTGTTGAACGGATCCTGGGTTTTTTCTGGTTTGGATCACGTTGTAATGTGGGACCACACTGAAACAATCAATTAAACCTAGTCTTGATAAATATTTTAGAGGATAACGCATGTTAGGCTTGGGTTAGGTCTAGGATTTTCACTCATCAGACTCATACTTTCGCATTCTTCTCATACTTGTTGAACTGATCCTGGGTTTTTTCTGGTTTGGATCACGTAGTAATGTGGTACCACACTGAAACAGACAATTAAACCTGGTTTCGATCAATATCTTAGAGGATAACGCAAGTTAAGTCTGGGATTGGTCTGGGATTTGACCTCATCAGACTCATACTTTCGCACACTTCACATACTCGTTGAACAGATCCTGGGTTATTTTCTGGTTTGGATCACATAGTAATGTGGTACCACACTGAAACAGTCGATTAAACCAGGTTTCGATCAATATTTTAGAGGATAACGCATGTTAGGTCTAGGTTAGGCCTGGGATTTTCACTCATCAGACTCATACTTTCGCATTCTTCACATACTTGTTGAACGGATCCTGGGTTTTTTCTGGTTTGGATCACGTAGTAATGTGGGACCACACTGAAACAGTCAATTAAACCTGGTTTCCATCAATATTTTAGAGGACAACGCAAGTTAGGTCTGGGATAGGTCTGGGATTTGCCCTCATCAGGCTCATACTTTCGGGTTTTTCACATACTTGTTGAACAGATCCTGGGTTTTTTCTGGTTTGGATCCCGTAGTAGTGTGGTACCACAATAAAACAGTCAATTAAACTTGGTTTCGATCAATATTTTAGAGGATGTCGCAAGTTAGGTCTGGGATAGGTCTGGGATTAGCCCTCATCAGACTCATACTTTCGCTTTCTTCACATACTCGTTGAACAGATCCTGTGTTATTTTCTGGTTTGGATCACATAGTAATGTGGTACCACACTGGAACAGTCGATTAAACCAGGTTTCGATCAATATTTTTGAGGATAACGCATGTTAGGTCTAGGTCAGGTCTGGGATTTTCACTCATCAGACTCATACTTTCGCATTCTTCACATACTTGTTGAACGGATCCTAGGTTTTTTCTGGATTGGATCACGTAGTAATGTGGTACCACACTGAAACATTCAATGAAACCTGGTCTGGATAAATATTTTAGAGGATAACGCAAGTTAGGTCTGGGGTAGGTCTGGGATTAGCCCTCATCAGACTCATACTTTCGCACACTTCACATACTCGTTGAACAGATCCTGGGTTTTTTTCTGGTTTGGATCACGCAGTAATGTGGTACCACACTGAAACAGTCGATTAATCCTGGTTTCGATCAATATTCTTGAGGATAACGCATGTTAGGTCTGGGATAGGTCTGGGATTAGCCCTCATCAGGCTCATACTTTCGCATATTTCTCATACTTCATGGCTAGATCCTGGGCTATTTCTGGATTGTATCACGTAGTAATGTGGTACCGCGCTGAAACATTCAATTAAACCTGGTCTGGATAAATATTTTAGAGGATATCGCATGTTAGGTCTAGGTTAGGCCTGGGATTTGCCCTAATCAGGGTCATACTTTCGCAGCTTTAACATACATGTTGACCTGATCGAGGGTGTTTTCTACTTTGGATCACGTAGTAAAGTGGTAACACACTGAAACAGTCAATTAAACCTGGTCTTGATAAATATTTTAGAGGATAACGCATGTTAGGTCTGGGATAGGTCTGGGATTAGCCCTCATCAGACTCATACTTTCGCTTTCTTCATACTTGTTGAACGGATCCTGGCCTTTTTCTGGATTGCATCACGTAGTAATGTAGTACCATACTGAAACAGTCAATGAAACCTGGTTTCCATCAATATTTTAGCAGACAACGCAAGTTAGGTCTAGGTAAGGCCTGAGATTTTCACTGATCAGACTCATACATTCGCATTCTTCACATACTTGTTGAACGGATCCTGGGTTTTTTCTGGTTTGTATCACGTAGTAGTGTGGTACCACACTGAAACAGTCCATTAAACCTGGTTTGGATCAATATTTTAGAGGATAACACATGTTAGGGCTAGGTTAGCCCTGGGATTTTCACTCATTAGACTCATACTTTCGCATTCTTCTCATACTTGTTGAACTGATCCTGGGTTTTTTCTGGTTTGGATCACGTAGTAATGTGGTACCACACTGAAACAGTCGATTAAACCTGGTTTCGATCAATATTTTAGAGGATAACGCATGTTAGGTCTAGGTCAGGCCTGGGATTTTCACTCATCAGACTCATACTTTCGCATTCTTCACATACTTGTTGAACGGATCCTGGGTTTTTTCTGGTTTGGATCACGTTGTAATGTGGGACCACACTGAAACAATCAATTAAACCTAGTCTTGATAAATATTTTAGAGGATAACGCATGTTAGGCTTGGGTTAGGTCTAGGATTTTCACTCATCAGACTCATACTTTCGCATTCTTCTCATACTAGTTGAACTGATCCTGGGTTTTTTCTGGTTTGGATCACGTAGTAATGTGGTACCACACTGAAACAGACAATTAAACCTGGTTTCGATCAATATCTTAGAGGATAACGCAAGTTAAGTCTGGGATTGGTCTGGGATTTGACCTCATCAGACTCATACTTTCGCACACTTCACATACTCGTTGAACAGATCCTGGGTTATTTTCTGGTTTGGATCACATAGTAATGTGGTACCACACTGAAACAGTCGATTAAACCAGGTTTCGATCAATATTTTAGAGGATAACGCATGTTAGGTCTAGGTTAGGCCTGGGATTTTCACTCATCAGACTCATACTTTCGCATTCTTCACATACTTGTTGAACGGATCCTGGGTTTTTTCTGGTTTGGATCACGTAGTAATGTGGGACCACACTGAAACAGTCAATTAAACCTGGTTTCCATCAATATTTTAGAGGACAACGCAAGTTAGGTCTGGGATAGGTCTGGGATTTGCCCTCATCAGGCTCATACTTTCGGGTTTTTCACATACTTGTTGAACAGATCCTGGGTTTTTTCTGGTTTGGATCCCGTAGTAGTGTGGTACCACAATAAAACAGTCAATTAAACTTGGTTTCGATCAATATTTTAGAGGATGTCGCAAGTTAGGTCTGGGATAGGTCTGGGATTAGCCCTCATCAGACTCATACTTTCGCTTTCTTCACATACTCGTTGAACAGATCCTGTGTTATTTTCTGGTTTGGATCACATAGTAATGTGGTACCACACTGGAACAGTCGATTAAACCAGGTTTCGATCAATATTTTTGAGGATAACGCATGTTAGGTCTAGGTCAGGTCTGGGATTTTCACTCATCAGACTCATACTTTCGCATTCTTCACATACTTGTTGAACGGATCCTAGGTTTTTTCTGGATTGGATCACGTAGTAATGTGGTACCACACTGAAACATTCAATGAAACCTGGTCTGGATAAATATTTTAGAGGATAACGCAAGTTAGGTCTGGGGTAGGTCTGGGATTAGCCCTCATCAGACTCATACTTTCGCACACTTCACATACTCGTTGAACAGATCCTGGGTTTTTTTCTGGTTTGGATCACGCAGTAATGTGGTACCACACTGAAACAGTCGATTAATCCTGGTTTCGATCAATATTCTTGAGGATAACGCATGTTAGGTCTGGGATAGGTCTGGGATTAGCCCTCATCAGGCTCATACTTTCGCATATTTCTCATACTTCATGGCTAGATCCTGGGCTATTTCTGGATTGTATCACGTAGTAATGTGGTACCGCGCTGAAACATTCAATTAAACCTGGTCTGGATAAATATTTTAGAGGATATCGCATGTTAGGTCTAGGTTAGGCCTGGGATTTGCCCTAATCAGGGTCATACTTTCGCAGCTTTAACATACATGTTGACCTGATCGAGGGTGTTTTCTACTTTGGATCACGTAGTAAAGTGGTAACACACTGAAACAGTCAATTAAACCTGGTCTTGATAAATATTTTAGAGGATAACGCATGTTAGGTCTGGGATAGGTCTGGGATTAGCCCTCATCAGACTCATACTTTCGCTTTCTTCATACTTGTTGAACGGATCCTGGCCTTTTTCTGGATTGCATCACGTAGTAATGTAGTACCATACTGAAACAGTCAATGAAACCTGGTTTCCATCAATATTTTAGAGGACAACGCAAGTTAGGTCTAGGTAAGGCCTGAGATTTTCACTGATCAGACTCATACATTCGCATTCTTCACATACTTGTTGAACGGATCCTGGGTTTTTTCTGGTTTGGATCACGTAGTAATGTGGTACCACACTGAAACATTCAATTAAACCTGGTCTTGATAAATATTTTAGAGGATAACGCAAGTTAGGTCTGGGTTACGTCTAGGATTTGCCCTCATCAGGCTCATACTTTCGCATATTTCTCATACTTCATGGCTAGATCCTGGGCTGTTTCTGCATTGTATCTCGTAGTAATGTGGTACCACGCTGAAACAGTCAATTAAACCTGGTCTTGATAAATATTTTAGAGAATAACGCATGTTAGGTCTGGGTTAGGTCTAGGATTTGCCCTCATCAGGCTCATACTTTTGCATATTTCTCATACTTCATGGCTAGATCCTGGGCTATTTCTGGATTGGATCACGTAGTAAAGTGGTACCACACTGAAACATTCAATGAAACCTGGTCTGGATATAAATTTTAAAGGATAACGCATGTTAGGTCAAGGTTAGGTCTAAGATTTGCCCTCATCAGGCTCACAGTTTCGCGTTTTTCACATAGTTGTCGAACAGATCCTGGGTTTTTTGTGGTTTGGATCACGTAGTAATGTGGTACCACACTGAAACATTCAATTAAACCTGGTCTTGAAAAATATTTTAGAGGATAACGCATGTTAGGTCTGGGAGAGGTCTGGGATTAGCCCTCTTCAGACTCATACTTTCGCTTTCTTCATACTTGTTGAACGGATCCTGGCCTTTTTCTGGATTGCATCACGTAGTAATGTAGTACCATACTGAAACAGTCAATGAAACCTGGTTTCCATCAATATTTTAGAGGTCAACGCAAGTTAGGTCTAGGTAAGGCCTGAGATTTTCACTGATCAGACTCATACAGTCGCATTCTTCACATACTTGTTGAACGGATCCTGGCCTTTTTCTGGATTGCATCACGTAGTAATGTAGTACCATACTGAAACAGTCAATGAAACCTGGTTTCCATCAATATTTTAGAGGACAACGCAAGTTAGGTCTAGGTAAGGCCTGAGATTTTCACTGATCAGACTCATACATTCGCATTCTTCACATACTTGTTGAACGGATCCTGGGTTTTTTCTGGTTTGGATCACGTAGTAATGTGGGACCACACTGAAACAATCAATTAAGCCTTGTCTTGATAAATATTTTAGAGGATAACGCATGTTAGGTCTGGGATAGGTCTGGGATAAGCCCTCATCAGACTCATACTTTCGCATATTTCTCATACTTCATGGCTAGATCCTGGGCTATTTCTGGATTGGATCACGTAGTAAAGTGGTACCACACTGAAACATTCAATGAAACCTGGTCTGGATATAAATTTTAAAGGATAACGCATGTTAGGTCAAGGTTAGGTCTAAGATTTGCCCTCATCAGGCTCACAGTTTCGCGTTTTTCACATAGTTGTCGAACAGAACCTGGGTTTTTTGTGGTTTGGATCACGTAGTAATGTGGTACCACACTGAAACATTCAATAAAACCTGGTCTTGTTAAATATTTTGGAGGATAACGCATGTTAGGTCTGGGATAGGTCTGGGATTAGCCCTCATCAGACTCATACTTCCGCACACTTCACATACTCGTTGACGAGATCCTGGGTTTTTTTCTAGTTTGGATCACGCAGTAATGTGGTACCACACTGAAACAGTCGATTAAACCTGGTTTCGATCAATATTTTTGAGGATAACGCATGTTAGGTCTGGGATAGGTCTGGGATTAGCCCTCATCAGGCTCATACTTTCGCATATTTCTCATACTTCATGGCTAGATCCTGGGCTATTTCTGGATTGTATCACGTAGTAATGTGGTACCGCGCTGAAACATTCAATTAAACCTGGTCTGGATAAATATTTTAGAGGATATCGCATGTTAGGTCTAGGTTAGGCCTGGGATTTGCCCTAATCAGGGTCATACTTTCGCAGCTTTAACATACATGTTGACCTGATCGAGGGTTTTTTCTACTTTGGATCACGTATTAAAGTGGTAACACACTGAAACAGTCAATTAAACCTGGTCTTGATAAATATCTTAGAGGATAACGCATGTTAGGTCTGGGATAGGTCTGGGATTAGCCCTCATCAGACTCATACTTCCGCACACTTCACATACTCGTTGACGAGATCCTGGGTTTTTTTCTAGTTTGGATCACGCAGTAATGTGGTACCACACTGAAACAGTCGATTAAAGCTGGTTTCGATCAATATTTTTGAGGATAACGCATGTTAGGTCTGGGATAGGTCTGGGATTAGCCCTCATCAGACTCATACTTTCGCTTTCTTCATACTTGTTGAACGGATCCTGGCCTTTTTCTGGATTGCATCACGTAGTAATGTAGTACCATACTGAAACAGTCAATGAAACCTGGTTTCCATCAATATTTTAGAGGACAACGCAAGTTAGGTCTAGGTAAGGCCTGAGATTTTCACTGATCAGACTCATACATTCGCATTCTTCACATACTTGTTGAACGGATCCTGGGTTTTTTCTGGTTTGGATCACGTAGTAATGTGGTACCACACTGAAACATTCAATTAAACCTGGTCTTGATAAATATTTTAGAGGATAACGCAAGTTAGGTCTGGGTTACGTCTAGGATTTGCCCTCATCAGGCTCATACTTTCGCATATTTCTCATACTTCATGGCTAGATCCTGGGCTGTTTCTGCATTGTATCTCGTAGTAATGTGGTACCACGCTGAAACAGTCAATTAAACCTGGTTTCGATCAATATTTTAGAGGATAACGCAAGTTAGGTCTGGGATAGGTCTAGGATTTGCCCTCATCAGGCTCTTACTATCGCATATTTCTCATACTTCATGGCTAGATCCTGGGCTATTTCTGGATTGGATCACGTAGAAAAGTGGTACCACACTGAAACATTCAATGAAACCTGTTCTGGATAAATATTTTAGAGGATAACGCATCTTAGGTCTGGGTTAGGTCTAAGATTTGCCCTCATCAGGCTCACAGTTTCGCGTTTTTCACATGCTTGTTAAACAGATCCTGGGTTTTTTCTGGTTTGGATCACGTAGTAATGTGGTACCACACTAAAACAGTCAATTAAACCTGGTTTCGATCAATATTTTACAGGATCACGCAAGCTAGGTCTGGGATAGGTCTGGGATTAGCCCTCATCAGACTCATACTTTCGCACACTTCACATACTCGTTGACAAGATCCTGGGTTTTTTCTGGTTTGGATCACGTAGTTATGTGGGTCCACACTGAAACAACCAATTAAACCTGGTCTTGATAAATATTTTAGAGGATAACGCGTGTTAGGTCTGGGATAGGTCTGGGATTTGCCCTCATCAGACTCATACTTTCGCACACTTCACATACTCGTTGAACAGATCCTGGGTTATTTTCTGGATTGGATCACATAGTAATGTGGTACCACACTGAAACAGTCGATTAAACCAGGTTTCGATCAATATTTTAGAGGATAACGCATGTTAGGTCTAGGTTAGGCCTGGGATTTTCACTCATCAGACTCATACTT
This sequence comes from Colletes latitarsis, assembly GCF_051014445.1. Taxonomy (NCBI): domain Eukaryota; kingdom Metazoa; phylum Arthropoda; class Insecta; order Hymenoptera; family Colletidae; genus Colletes; species Colletes latitarsis. Next base: position 5,426,795 of record NC_135136.1, on the reverse strand, counting down.
TCGCATTCTTCACATACTTGTTGAACGCATCCTGGGTTTTTTCTGGTTTGGATCACGTAGTAATGTGGGACCACACTGAAACAGTCAATTAAACCTGGTTTCCATCAATATTTTAGAGGACAACGCAAGTTAGGTCTGGGATAGGTCTGGGATTTGCCCTCATCAGGCTCATACTTTCGGGTTTTTCACATACTTGTTGAACAGATCCTGGGTTTTTTCTGGTTTGGATCCCGTAGTAGTGTGGTACCACAATAAAACAGTCAATTAAACTTGGTTTCGATCAATATTTTAGAGGATGTCGCAAGTTAGGTCTGGGATAGGTCTGGGATTAGCCCTCATCAGACTCATACTTTCGCTTTCTTCACATACTCGTTGAACAGATCCTGTGTTATTTTCTGGTTTGGATCACATAGTAATGTGGTACCACACTGGAACAGTCGATTAAACCAGGTTTCGATCAATATTTTTGAGGATAACGCATGTTAGGTCTAGGTCAGGTCTGGGATTTTCACTCATCAGACTCATACTTTCGCATTCTTCACATACTTGTTGAACGGATCCTAGGTTTTTTCTGGATTGGATCACGTAGTAATGTGGTACCACACTGAAACATTCAATGAAACCTGGTCTGGATAAATATTTTAGAGGATAACGCAAGTTAGGTCTGGGGTAGGTCTGGGATTAGCCCTCATCAGACTCATACTTTCGCACACTTCACATACTCGTTGAACAGATCCTGGGTTTTTTTCTGGTTTGGATCACGCAGTAATGTGGTACCACACTGAAACAGTCGATTAATCCTGGTTTCGATCAATATTCTTGAGGATAACGCATGTTAGGTCTGGGATAGGTCTGGGATTAGCCCTCATCAGGCTCATACTTTCGCATATTTCTCATACTTCATGGCTAGATCCTGGGCTATTTCTGGATTGTATCACGTAGTAATGTGGTACCGCGCTGAAACATTCAATTAAACCTGGTCTGGATAAATATTTTAGAGGATATCGCATGTTAGGTCTAGGTTAGGCCTGGGATTTGCCCTAATCAGGGTCATACTTTCGCAGCTTTAACATACATGTTGACCTGATCGAGGGTGTTTTCTACTTTGGATCACGTAGTAAAGTGGTAACACACTGAAACAGTCAATTAAACCTGGTCTTGATATATATTTTAGAGGATAACGCATGTTAGGTCTGGGATAGGTCTGGGATTAGCCCTCATCAGACTCATACTTTCGCTTTCTTCATACTTGTTGAACGGATCCTGGCCTTTTTCTGGATTGCATCACGTAGTAATGTAGTACCATACTGAAACAGTCAATGAAACCTGGTTTCCATCAATATTTTAGAGGACAACGCAAGTTAGGTCTAGGTAAGGCCTGAGATTTTCACTGATCAGACTCATACATTCGCATTCTTCACATACTTGTTGAACGGATCCTGGGTTTTTTCTGGTTTGGATCACGTAGTAATGTGGTACCACACTGAAACAGTCGATTAAACCTGGTTTCGATCAATATTATTGAGGATAACGCATGTTAGGTCTAGGTCAGGTCTAGGATTTGCCCTCATCAGGCTCATACTTTCTCATATTTCTCATACTTCATGGCTAGATCCTGGGCTGTTTCTGCATTGTATCTCGTAGTAATGTGGTACCACGCTGAAACAGTCAATTAAACCTGGTCTTGATAAATATTTTAGAGAATAACGCATGTTAGGTCTGGGTTAGGTCTAGGATTTGCCCTCATCAGGCTCATACTTTTGCATATTTCTCATACTTCATGGCTAGATCCTGGGCTATTTCTGGATTGGATCACGTAGTAAAGTGGTACCACACTGAAACATTCAATGAAACCTGGTCTGGATATAAATTTTAAAGGATAACGCATGTTAGGTCAAGGTTAGGTCTAAGATTTGCCCTCATCAGGCTCACAGTTTCGCGTTTTTCACATAGTTGTCGAACAGATCCTGGGTTTTTTGTGGTTTGGATCACGTAGTAATGTGGTACCACACTGAAACATTCAATTAAACCTGGTCTTGATAAATATTTTAGAGGATAACGCATGTTAGGTCTGGGAGAGGTCTGGGATTAGCCCTCTTCAGACTCATACTTTCGCTTTCTTCATACTTGTTGAACGGATCCTGGCCTTTTTCTGGATTGCATCACGTAGTAATGTAGTACCATACTGAAACAGTCAATGAAACCTGGTTTCCATCAATATTTTAGAGGTCAACGCAAGTTAGGTCTAGGTAAGGCCTGAGATTTTCACTGATCAGACTCATACAGTCGCATTCTTCACATACTTGTTGAACGGATCCTGGCCTTTTTCTGGATTGCATCACGTAGTAATGTAGTACCATACTGAAACAGTCAATGAAACCTGGTTTCCATCAATATTTTAGAGGACAACGCAAGTTAGGTCTAGGTAAGGCCTGAGATTTTCACTGATCAGACTCATACATTCGCATTCTTCACATACTTGTTGAACGGATCCTGGGTTTTTTCTGGTTTGGATCACGTAGTAATGTGGGACCACACTGAAACAATCAATTAAGCCTTGTCTTGATAAATATTTTAGAGGATAACGCATGTTAGGTCTGGGATAGGTCTGGGATAAGCCCTCATCAGACTCATACTTTCGCATATTTCTCATACTTCATGGCTAGATCCTGGGCTATTTCTGTATTGGATCACGTAGTAAAGTGGTACCACACTGAAACATTCAATGAAACCTGGTCTGGATATAAATTTTAAAGGATAACGCATGTTAGGTCAAGGTTAGGTCTAAGATTTGCCCTCATCAGGCTCACAGTTTCGCGTTTTTCACATAGTTGTCGAACAGAACCTGGGTTTTTTGTGGTTTGGATCACGTAGTAATGTGGTACCACACTGAAACATTCAATAAAACCTGGTCTTGTTAAATATTTTGGAGGATAACGCATGTTAGGTCTGGGATAGGTCTGGGATTAGCCCTCATCAGACTCATACTTCCGCACACTTCACATACTCGTTGACGAGATCCTGGGTTTTTTTCTAGTTTGGATCACGCAGTAATGTGGTACCACACTGAAACAGTCGATTAAACCTGGTTTCGATCAATATTTTTGAGGATAACGCATGTTAGGTCTGGGATAGGTCTGGGATTAGCCCTCATCAGGCTCATACTTTCGCATATTTCTCATACTTCATGGCTAGATCCTGGGCTATTTCTGGATTGTATCACGTAGTAATGTGGTACCGCGCTGAAACATTCAATTAAACCTGGTCTGGATAAATATTTTAGAGGATATCGCATGTTAGGTCTAGGTTAGGCCTGGGATTTGCCCTAATCAGGGTCATACTTTCGCAGCTTTAACATACATGTTGACCTGATCGAGGGTTTTTTCTACTTTGGATCACGTATTAAAGTGGTAACACACTGAAACAGTCAATTAAACCTGGTCTTGATAAATATCTTAGAGGATAACGCATGTTAGGTCTGGGATAGGTCTGGGATTAGCCCTCATCAGACTCATACTTCCGCACACTTCACATACTCGTTGACGAGATCCTGGGTTTTTTTCTAGTTTGGATCACGCAGTAATGTGGTACCACACTGAAACAGTCGATTAAAGCTGGTTTCGATCAATATTTTTGAGGATAACGCATGTTAGGTCTGGGATAGGTCTGGGATTAGCCCTCATCAGACTCATACTTTCGCTTTCTTCATACTTGTTGAACGGATCCTGGCCTTTTTCTGGATTGCATCACGTAGTAATGTAGTACCATACTGAAACAGTCAATGAAACCTGGTTTCCATCAATATTTTAGAGGACAACGCAAGTTAGGTCTAGGTAAGGCCTGAGATTTTCACTGATCAGACTCATACATTCGCATTCTTCACATACTTGTTGAACGGATCCTGGGTTTTTTCTGGTTTGGATCACGTAGTAATGTGGTACCACACTGAAACATTCAATTAAACCTGGTCTTGATAAATATTTTAGAGGATAACGCAAGTTAGGTCTGGGTTACGTCTAGGATTTGCCCTCATCAGGCTCATACTTTCGCATATTTCTCATACTTCATGGCTAGATCCTGGGCTGTTTCTGCATTGTATCTCGTAGTAATGTGGTACCACGCTGAAACAGTCAATTAAACCTGGTTTCGATCAATATTTTAGAGGATAACGCAAGTTAGGTCTGGGATAGGTCTAGGATTTGCCCTCATCAGGCTCTTACTATCGCATATTTCTCATACTTCATGGCTAGATCCTGGGCTATTTCTGGATTGGATCACGTAGTAAAGTGGTACCACACTGAAACATTCAATGAAACCTGTTCTGGATAAATATTTTAGAGGATAACGCATCTTAGGTCTGGGTTAGGTCTAAGATTTGCCCTCATCAGGCTCACAGTTTCGCGTTTTTCACATGCTTGTTAAACAGATCCTGGGTTTTTTCTGGTTTGGATCACGTAGTAATGTGGTACCACACTAAAACAGTCAATTAAACCTGGTTTCGATCAATATTTTACAGGATCACGCAAGCTAGGTCTGGGATAGGTCTGGGATTAGCCCTCATCAGACTCATACTTTCGCACACTTCACATACTCGTTGACAAGATCCTGGGTTTTTTCTGGTTTGGATCACGTAGTTATGTGGGTCCACACTGAAACAACCAATTAAACCTGGTCTTGATAAATATTTTAGAGGATAACGCGTGTTAGGTCTGGGATAGGTCTGGGATTTGCCCTCATCAGACTCATACTTTCGCACACTTCACATACTCGTTGAACAGATCCTGGGTTATTTTCTGGTTTGGATCACATAGTAATGTGGTACCACACTGAAACAGTCGATTAAACCAGGTTTCGATCACTATTTTTGAGGACAACGCATGTTAGGTCTAGGTTAGGCCTGGGATTTTCACTCATCAGACTCATACTTTCGCAATCTTCACATACTTGTTGAACTGAAACTGGGTTTTTTCTGGTTTGGATCACGTAGTAATGTGGTTCCACACTGAAACAGTCGGTTAAACCTGGTTTCGATCAATATTTTAGTGGATAACGCAAGTTAGGTCTGGGATAGGTCTGGGATTTGCCCTCATCAGACTCATACCTACGCACACTTAACATACTCGTTGAACAGATCCTGGGTTTTTTCTGGAGTGGATCACGTAGTAATGAAGTACAACACTGAAACAGTCAATTAAACCTGGTTTCCATCAATATTTTAGAGGACAGCGCATGTTAGGTCTAGGTTAGGCCAGGGATTTTCACTCATCAGACTCATACTTTCGCATTCTTCTCATACTTGTTGAACTGATCCTGGGGTTTTTCTGGTTTGTATCACGTAGTAGTGTGGTACCACACTGAAACGGTCCATTAAACCTGGTTTGGATCAATTGTTTAGAGGATAACGCATGTTAGGTCTAGGTTAGCCCTGGGATTTTCACTCATCAGACTCATACTTTCGCATTCTTCTCATACTTGTTGAACTGATCCTGGGGTTTTTCTGGTTTGGATCACGTAGTAGTGTGGTACCACACTGAAACGGTCCATTAAACCTGGTTTGGATCAATTGTTTAGAGGATAACGCATGTTAGGTCTAGGTTAGCCCTGGGATTTTCACTCATCAGACTCATACTTTCGCATTCTTCTCATACTTGTTGAACTGATCCTGGGGTTTTTCTGGTTTGGATCACGTAGTAGTGTGGTACCACACTGAAACAGTCGATTAAACCAGGTTTCGATCAATATTTTTGAGGATAACGCATGTTAGGTCTAGGTTAGGCCTGGGATTTTCACTCATCAGACTCATACCTTCGCATTCTTCACATACATGTTGAACGGATCCTGGGTTTTTTCTGGTTTGGATCACGTAGTAATGTGGTACCACACTGAAACAGTCGATTAAACCTGGTTATGATCAATATTTTAGAGGATAACGCATAGTTAGGTTTGGGATAGGTCTGGGATTTGACCTCATCAGACTCATACTTTCGCACACTTCACATACTCGTTGAACAGATCCTGGGTTATTTTCTGGTTTGGATCACATGGTAATGTGGTACCACACTGAAACAGTCGATTAAACCTAGTTTCGATCAATATTTTAGAGAATAATTCATGTTAGGTCTAGGTTAGGTCTGGGATTTGCTCTCATCAGGCTCGTTCTTTCGCATATTTCTCATACTTGATGGCTAGATCCTGGGCTTTTTCTGGATTGCATCACGTAGTAATGAAGTACAACACTGAAACAGTCAATTAAACCTGGTTTCCATCAATATCTTAGAGGACAACGCAAGTTAGGTCTGGGATAGGTCTGGGATTTGACCTCATCAGACTCATACTTTCGCACACTTCACATACTCGTTGAACAGATCCTGGGTTATTTTCTGGTTTGGATCACATAGTAATGTGGTACCACACTGAAACAGTCGATTAAACCTGGTTTCAATCAATATTACTGAGGATAACGCATGTTAGGTCTAGGTCAGGTCTAGGATTTGCCCTCATCAGGCTCATACTTTCTCATATTTCTCATACTTCATGGCTGGATCCTGGGCTATTTCTGGATTGGATCACGTAGTAAAGTGGTACCACACTGAAACATTCAATGAAACCTGTTCTGGATAAATATTTTAGAGGATAACGCATCTTAGGTCTGGGTTAGGTCTAAGATTTGCCCTCATCAGGCTCACAGTTTCGCGTTTTTCACATACTTGTTAAACAGATCCTGGGTTTTTTCTGGTTTGGATCACGTAGTAATGTGGTACCACACTAAAACAGTCGATTAAACCTGGTTTCGATCAATATTTTACAGGATCACGCAAGCTAGGTCTGGGATAGGTCTGGGATTAGCCCTCATCAGACTCATACTTTCGCACACTTCACATACTCGTTGAACAGATCCTGGGTTTTTTTCTGGTTTGGATCACGTAGTAATGTGGTAACGCACTGAAACAGTCGATTAAACCTGGTTTCGATCAATATTATTGAGGATAACGCATGTTAGGTCTAGGTCAGGTCTAGGATTTGCCCTCATCAGGCTCATACTTTCTCATATTTCTCATACTTCATGGCTAGATCCTGGGCTGTTTCTGCATTGTATCTCGTAGTAATGTGGTACCACGCTGAAACAGTCAATTAAACCTGGTCTTGATAAATATTTTAGAGAATAACGCATGTTAGGTCTGGGTTAGGTCTAGGATTTGCCCTCATCAGGCTCATACTTTCGCATATTTCTCATACTTCATGGCTAGATCCTGGGCTATTTCTGGATTGGATCACGTAGTAAAGTGGTACCACACTGAAACATTCAATGAAACCTGGTCTGGATATAAATTTTAAAGGATAACGCATGTTAGGTCAAGGTTAGGTCTAAGATTTGCCCTCATCAGGCTCACAGTTTCGCGTTTTTCACATAGTTGTCGAACAGATCCTGGGTTTTTTGTGGTTTGGATCACGTAGTAATGTGGTACCACACTGAAACATTCAATTAAACCTGGTCTTGATAAATATTTTAGAGGATAACGCATGTTAGGTCTGGGAGAGGTCTGGGATTAGCCCTCATCAGACTCATACTTTCGCTTTCTTCATACTTGTTGAACGGATCCTGGCCTTTTTCTGGATTGCATCACGTAGTAATGTAGTACCATACTGAAACAGTCAATGAAACCTGGTTTCCATCAATATTTTAGAGGTCAACGCAAGTTAGGTCTAGGTAAGGCCTGAGATTTTCACTGATCAGACTCATACAGTCGCATTCTTCACATACTTGTTGAACGGATCCTGGCCTTTTTCTGGATTGCATCACGTAGTAATGTAGTACCATACTGAAACAGTCAATGAAACCTGGTTTCCATCAATATTTTAGAGGACAACGCAAGTTAGGTCTAGGTAAGGCCTGAGATTTTCACTGATCAGACTCATACATTCGCATTCTTCACATACTTGTTGAACGGATCCTGGGTTTTTTCTGGTTTGGATCACGTAGTAATGTGGGACCACACTGAAACAATCAATTAAGCCTTGTCTTGATAAATATTTTAGAGGATAACGCATGTTAGGTCTGGGATAGGTCTGGGATAAGCCCTCATCAGACTCATACTTTCGCATATTTCTCATACTTCATGGCTAGATCCTGGGCTATTTCTGGATTGGATCACGTAGTAAAGTGGTACCACACTGAAACATTCAATGAAACCTGGTCTGGATATAAATTTTAAAGGATAACGCATGTTAGGTCAAGGTTAGGTCTAAGATTTGCCCTCATCAGGCTCACAGTTTCGCGTTTTTCACATAGTTGTCGAACAGAACCTGGGTTTTTTGTGGTTTGGATCACGTAGTAATGTGGTACCACACTGAAACATTCAATAAAACCTGGTCTTGTTAAATATTTTGGAGGATAACGCATGTTAGGTCTGGGATAGGTCTGGGATTAGCCCTCATCAGACTCATACTTCCGCACACTTCACATACTCGTTGACGAGATCCTGGGTTTTTTTCTAGTTTGGATCACGCAGTAATGTGGTACCACACTGAAACAGTCGATTAAACCTGGTTTCGATCAATATTTTTGAGGATAACGCATGTTAGGTCTGGGATAGGTCTGGGATTAGCCCTCATCAGGCTCATACTTTCGCATATTTCTCATACTTCATGGCTAGATCCTGGGCTATTTCTGGATTGTATCACGTAGTAATGTGGTACCGCGCTGAAACATTCAATTAAACCTGGTCTGGATAAATATTTTAGAGGATATCGCATGTTAGGTCTAGGTTAGGCCTGGGATTTGCCCTAATCAGGGTCATACTTTCGCAGCTTTAACATACATGTTGACCTGATCGAGGGTTTTTTCTACTTTGGATCACGTATTAAAGTGGTAACACACTGAAACAGTCAATTAAACCTGGTCTTGATAAATATCTTAGAGGATAACGCATGTTAGGTCTGGGATAGGTCTGGGATTAGCCCTCATCAGACTTATACTTCCGCACACTTCACATACTCGTTGACGAGATCCTGGGTTTTTTTCTAGTTTGGATCACGCAGTAATGTGGTACCACACTGAAACAGTCGATTAAACCTGGTTTGGATCAATATTTTTGAGGATAACGCATGTTAGGTCTGGGATAGGTCTGGGATTAGCCCTCATCAGACTCATACTTTCGCTTTCTTCATACTTGTTGAACGGATCCTGGCCTTTTTCTGGATTGCATCACGTAGTAATGTAGTACCATACTGAAACAGTCAATGAAACCTGGTTTCCATCAATATTTTAGAGGACAACGCAAGTTAGGTCTAGGTAAGGCCTGAGATTTTCACTGATCAGACTCATACATTCGCATTCTTCACATACTTGTTGAACGGATCCTGGGTTTTTTCTGGTTTGGATCACGTAGTAATGTGGTACCACACTGAAACATTCAATTAAACCTGGTCTTGATAAATATTTTAGAGGATAACGCAAGTTAGGTCTGGGTTACGTCTAGGATTTGCCCTCATCAGGCTCATACTTTCGCATATTTCTCATACTTCATGGCTAGATCCTGGGCTATTTCTGGATTGTATCACGTAGTAATGTGGTACCGCGCTGAAACATTCAATTAAACCTGGTCTGGATAAATATTTTAGAGGATATCGCATGTTAGGTCTAGGTTAGGCCTGGGATTTGCCCTAATCAGGGTCATACTTTCGCAGCTTTAACATACATGTTGACCTGATCGACGGTTTTTTCTGGTTTGGATCACATAGTAATGTGGTACCACACTGAAACATTCAATTAAACCTGGCCTTGATAAATATTTTGGAGGATAACGCAAGTTAGGTCTGGGATAGGTCTGGGATTTGCTCTCATCAGGCTCATTCTTTCGCATATTTCTCATACTTGATGGCTAGATCCTGAGCTTTTTCTGGATTGCATCACGTAGTAATGTAGTACCACACTGAAACAGTCAATGAAACCTGGTTTCCATCAATATTTTAGAGGACAACGCAAGTTAGGTCTAGGTAAGGCCTGAGATTTTCACTGATCAGACTCATACTTTCGCATTCTTCACATACTTGTTGAAAGGATCCTGGGTTTTTTCTGGTTTGGATCACGTAGTTATGTGGGTCCACACTGAAACAATCAATTAAACCTGGTCTTGATAAATATTTTAGAGGATAACGCGTGTTAGGTCTGGGATAGGTCTGGGATTTGCCCTCATCAGACTCATACTTTCGCACACTTCACATACTCGTTGAACAGATCCTGGGTTATTTTCTGGTTTGGATCACATAGTAATGTGGTACCACACTGAAACAGTCGATTAAACCAGGTTTCGATCAATATTTTTGAGGATAACGCATGTTAGGTCTAGGTTAGGCCTGGGATTTTCACTCATCAGACTCATACTTTCGCATTCTTCACATACTTGTTGAACGGATCCTGGGTTTTTTCTGGTTTGGATCACGTAGTAATGTGGGTCCACACTGAAACAATCAATTAAACCTGGTCTTGATAAATATTTTAGAGGATAACGCATGTTAGGTCTGGGATAGGTCTGGGATTTGCCCTCATCAGACTCATACTTTCGCACACTTCACATACTCGTTGAACAGATCCTGGGTTATTTTCTGGTTTGGATCACATAGTAATGTGGTACCACACTGAAACAGTCGATTAAACCAGGTTTCGATCACTATTTTTGAGGACAACGCATGTTAGGTCTAGGTTAGGCCTGGGATTTTCACTCGTCAGACTCATACTTTCGCATTCTTCACATACTTGTTGAAGTGAAACTGGGTTTTTTCTGGTTTGGATCACGTAGTAATGTGGTTCCACACTGAAACAGTCGGTTAAACCTGGTTTCGATCAATATTTTAGTGGATAACGCAAGTTAGGTCTGGGATAGGTCTGGGATTTGCCCTCATCAGACTCATACCTACGCACACTTCACATACTCGTTGAACAGATCCTGGGTTTTTTCTGGAGTGGATCACGTAGTAATGAAGTACAACACTGAAACAGTCAATTAAACCTGGTTTCCATCAATATTTTAGAGGACAGCGCATGTTAGGTCTAGGTTAGGCCTGGGATTTTCACTCATCAGGCTCATACTTTCGCATATCTCTCATACTTGATGGCTAGATCCTGGGCTGTTTCTGGATTGTATGACGTAGTAATGTGGTACCACGCTGAAACAGCGAATTAAACCTGGTTTCGATCAATATTTTAGAGGATAACGCAAGTTAGGTCTGGCATAGGTCTGGGATTCGCCCTCATCAGGCTCATACTTTCGCGTTTTTCACATACTTGTTGAACAGATCCTGGGTTTTTTCTGGTTTGTATCACGTAGTAGTGTGGTACCACACTGAAACAGTCCATTAAACCTGGTTTGGATCAATATTTTAGAGGATAACGCATGTTAGGGTTAGGTTAGCCCTGGGATTTGCACTCATCAGACTCATACTTTCGCATTCTCCTCATACTTGTTGAACTGATCCTGGGTTTTTTCTGGTTTGGATCACGTAGTAATGTGGTACCACACTGAAACAGTCGATTAAACCTGGTTTCGATCAATATTTTAGAGGATAACGCATGTTAGGTCTGCGTCAGCTCTAGAATTTGCCCTCATCATGCTCATACTTTCGCATCTTTCTCATACATCATGGCTAGATCCTGGGCTATTTCTGGATTGTATCACGTAGTAATGTGGTACCACGTTGAAACAGTCGATTAAACCTGGTTTCGATCAATATTTTAGAGGATAACGCAAGTTAAGTCTGGGATTGGTCTGGGATTTGACCTCATCAGACTCATACTTTCGCACACTTCACATACTTGTTGAACGGATCCTGGGTTTTTTCTGGTTTGGACCCCGTAGTAGTGTGGTACCATACTGAAACAGTCCATTAAACCTGGTTTCGCTCAATATTTTAGAGGATAACGCATGTTAGGTCTAGGTCAGGCCTGGGATTTTCACTCATCAGCCTCATTCTTTCGTATATTTCTCATACATGTTGAACAGATCGTGGGTTTTTTCTGGTTTGGATCACGTAGTAATGTGGGACCACACTGAAACAATCAATTAAACCTGGTTTCCATCAATATTTTAGAGGACAACGCAAGTTAGGTCTGGGATAGGTCTGGGATTTGCCCTCATCAGGCTCATACTTTCGCGTTTTTCACATACTTGTTGAACAGATCCTGGGTTTTTTCTGGTTTGGATCCCGTAGTAGTGTGGTACCACAATAAAACAGTCAATTAAACCTGGTTCCGATCAATATTTTAGAGGATATCGCAAGTTAGGTCTGGGATAGGTCTGGGATTTGCCCTCATCAGACTCATACTTTCGCACACTTGACATACTCGTTGATCAGATCCTGGGTTTTTTTCTGGTTTGGATCACGTAGTAATGTGGTACCACACTGAAACATTCAATGAAACCAGGTCTGGATAAATATTTTAGAGGATAACGCAAGTTAGGTCTGGGATAGGTCTGGGATTAGCCCTCATCAGACTCATACTTTCGCTTTCTTCACATACTCGTTGAACAGATCCTGTGTTATTTTCTGGTTTGGATCACATAGTAATGTAGTACCACACTGAAATAGTCGATTAAACCAGGTTTCGATCAATATTTTTGAGGATAACGGATGTTAGGTCTAGGTTAGGTCTGGGATTTTCACTCATCAGACTCATACTTTCGCATTCTTCACATACTTGTTGAACGGATCCTGGGTTTTTTCTGGATTGGATCACGTAGTAATGTGGTACCACACTGAAACATTCAATGAAACCTGGTCTGGATAAATATTTTAGACGATAACGCAAGTTAGGTCTGGGGTAGGTCTGGGATTAGCCCTCATCAGACTCATACTTTCGCACACTTCACATACTCGTTGAACAGATCCTGGGTTTTTTTTGGGTTTGGATCACGTAGTAATGTGGTAACACACTGAAACAGTCGATTAAACCTGGTTTCGAATAATATTTTAGAGAATAATTCATGTTAGGTCTGGGATAGGTCTGGGATTTGCTCTCATCAGGCTCATTCTTTTGCATATTTCTCATACTTGATGGCTAGATCCTGGGCTTTTTCTGGATTGCATCACGTAGTAAAGAAGTACAACACTGAAACAGTCAATTAAACCTGGTTTCCATCAATATTTTAGAGGACAACGCAAGTTAGGTCTAGGTTAGGCCTGGGATTTGCCCTCATCAGGATCATACTTTTGCAGTTTTAACATACATGTTCACCTGATCGAGGGTTTTTTCTGCTTTGGATCATGTAGTAAAGTGGTACCACACTGAAACAGTCCATTAAACCTGGTTTGCATCAATATTTTAGAGGATAACGCATGTTAGGTATAGGTTAGCCCCGAGATTTTCACTCATCAGACTCATACTTTCGCATTCTTCACATACTTGTTGAACGGATCCTGGGTTTTTTCTGGTTTGGATCACGTAGTAATGTGGGGCCACACTGAAACAATCAATTAAACCTGGTCATGATAAATATTTTAGAGGATAACGCATGTTAGGTCTGGGTTTGGTCTAGGATTTGCCCTCGTCAGGCTCATACTTTCGCACATTTCTCATACTTCATGGCTAGATCCTGGGCTATTTCTGGATTGGATCACGTAGTAATGTGGTACCACACTGAAACAGTCGATTAAACCAGGTTTCTATCAATATTTTTGAGGATAACGCAAGTTAGGTCTGGGATAAGTCTGGGATTTGCCCTCATCAGGCTCATACTTTCGTGTTTTTCACATACTTGTTGAACAGATCCTGGGTTTTTTCCTGTTTGGGTCACGTAGTAGTGTGGTACCACACTGAAACAGTCGATTAAACCTGGTTTCGATCAATATTTTTGAGGATAACGCATGTTAGGTCTAGGTTAGGTCTGGGATTTTCACTCATCAGGCTCATACTTTCGCATTTTTCTCATACTTCATGGCTAGATCCTGGGCTATTTCTGGATTGGATCACGTAGTAGTGTGGTACCACACTGAAACAGTCGATTAAACCTGGTTTCCATCAATATTTTAGAGGGAAACGCATGTTAGGTCTAGGTTAGGCCTGGGATTTGCCCTCATCAGGGCCATACTTCCGCAGTTTTAACATACATGTTGACCTGATCGAGGGTTCTTTCTGCTTTGGATCACGTAGTGAAGTGGTACCGCACTGTAGCAGACCATTAAACCTGGTTTGGATCAGTATTTTAGAGGATAACGCATGTTATGTTTGGGTTAGGTCTAGGATTTGCCCTCATCAGACTCATACTTTCGTATTCTTCACATACTTGTTGAACGGTTCCTGGGTTTTTTCTGGTTTGGATTACGTAGTAATGAGGGACCACACTGAAACAATCAATTAAACCTGGTCTTGATAAATATTTTAGAGGATAAAGCATGTTAGGTCTTCGTTAGGTCTAGGATTTGCCCTCGTCAGGCTCATACTTTCGCATATTTCTCATACTTCATGGCTAGATCCTGGGCTATTTCTGGATTGGATCACGTAGTAATGTGGTACCACACTGAAACAGTCGATTAAACCAGGTTTCGATCAATATTTTTGAGGATAACGCATGTTAGGTCTAGGTTGGGTCTGGGTTTTTCACTCATCAGACACATATTTTCGCATTCTTCACATACTTGTTGAACGGATCCTGGGTTTTTCCTGGTTTGGGTCAGGTAGTAATGTGGGACCACACTGGAGCAGTCAATTAAACCTGGTTTCGATCAATGTTTTAGAGAATATTTCATGTTAGGTCTAGGTTAGGTCTGGGATTTGCTCTCATCAGGCTCATTCTATCGCATATTTCTCATACTTGATGGCTAGATCCTGGGCTTTTTCTGGATTGCATCACGTAGTAATGAAGTACAACACTGAAACAGTCAATTAAACCTGGTCTTGATAAATATTTTAGAGGATAACGCATGTTAGGTTTGGGTTAGGTCTAGGATTTGCCCTCATCAGGCTCATACTTTCGCATATTTCTCATACTTCATGGCTAGATCCTGGGCTGTTTCTGGATTGTATCACGTAGTAATGTGGTACCACGCTGAAACAGTCAATTAAAACTGGTTTCGATCAATATTTTAGAGGATAACGCAAGTTAGGTCTGGGTTAGGTCTGGGATTCGCCCTCATCAGGCTCATACTTTCGCGTTTTTCACATACTTGTTGAACAGATCCTGGGTTTTTTCTGGTTTGGATCACGTAGTAATGTGGGACCACACTGAAACAGTCCATTAAACCTGGTTTCGCTCAATATTTTAGAAGATAACGCATGTTAGGCCTAGGTTAGGCCTGTGATTTTCACTCATCAGACTCATACTTTCGCATTGTTCACATACTTGTTGAACGGATCCTGGGTTTTTTCTGGTTTGGTTCACGTAGTAATGTGGTACCACACTGGAACATTCAATTAAACCTGGTCTTGATAAACATTTTAGAGGATAACGCATGTTAGGTTTGGGTTAGGTCTAGGATTTGCCCTCATCAGGCTGATACTTTCGCATATTTCTCATACTTCATGGCTAGATCCTGGGCTGTTTCTGGATTGTATCACGTAGTAATGTGGTACCACGCTGAAACAGTCAATTAAGCCTGATTTCGATGAATATTTTAGAGGATAACGCAAGTTAGGTCTGGGATAGGTCTGGGATTCGCCCTCATCAGGCTCATACCTTCGCATATTTCTCATACTTGATGGCTAGATCCTGGGCTTTTTCTGGATTGCATCACGTAGTAATGAAGTACAACACTGAAGCAGTCAATTAAACCTGGTTTCCATCAATATCTTAGAGGACAACGCAAGTTAGGTCTGGGATAAGTCTGGGATTTGCCCTCATCAGGCTCATACTTTCGCGTTTTTCACATACTTGTTGAACAGATCCTGTGTTTTTTCTGGTTTGGATCACGTAGTAGTGTGGTACCACACTGAAACAGTCCATTAAACCATGTTTGGATCAATATTTTAGAGGATAACGCATGTTAGGTCTGGGATAGGTCTGGGATTTGCCCTCATCAGACTCATACTTTCGCACACTTCACATACTCGTTGAACAGATCCTGGGTTATTTTCTGGTTTGGATCACATAGTAATGTGGTACCACACTGAAACAGTCGATTAAACCAGGTTTCGATCAATATGTTTGAGGATAACGCATGTTAGGTCTAGGTTAGGCCTGGGATTTTCACTCATCAGACTCATACTTTCGTATTCTTCACATACTTGTTGAACGGATCCTGGGTTTTTTCTGGTTTGGATTACGTAGTAATGAGGGACCACACTGAAACAATCAAATAAACCTGGTCTTGATAAATATTTTAGAGGATAAAGCATGTTAGGTCTTCGTTAGGTCTAGGATTTGCCCTCGTCAGGCTCATACTTTCGCATATTTCTCATACTTCATGGCTAGATCCTGGGCTATTTCTGGATTGGATCACGTAGTAATGTGGTACCACACTGAAACAGTCGATTAAACCAGGTTTCGATCAATATTTTTGAGGATAACGCAACTTAGGTCTGGGATAGGTCTGGGATTTTGACTCAGCAGGCTCGTACTTTCGCATTCTTCACATACTTGTTGAACGGATCCTGGGTTTTTTCTGGTTTGGATCACGTAGTAATGTGGGACCACACTGAAACAGTCCATTAAACCTGGTTTCGCTCAATATTTTAGAAGATAACGCATGTTAGGCCTAGGTTAGGCCTGTGATTTTCACTCATCAGACTCATACTTTCGCATTCTTCACATACTTGTTGAACGGATCCTGGGTTTTTTCTGGTTTGGTTCACGTAGTAATGTGGTACCACACTGGAACATTCAATTAAACCTGGTCTTGATAAACATTTTAGAGGATAACGCATGTTAGGTTTGGGTTAGGTCTAGGATTTGCCCTCATCAGGCTGATACTTTCGCATATTTCTCATACTTCATGGCTAGATCCTGGGCTGTTTCTGGATTGTATCACGTAGTAATGTGGTACCACGCTGAAACAGTCAATTAAGCCTGATTTCGATGAATATTTTAGAGGATAACGCAAGTTAGGTCTGGGATAGGTCTGGGATTCGCCCTCATCAGGCTCATACCTTCGCATATTTCTCATACTTGATGGCTAGATCCTGGGCTTTTTCTGGATTGCATCACGTAGTAATGAAGTACAACACTGAAGCAGTCAATTAAACCTGGTTTCCATCAATATCTTAGAGGACAACGCAAGTTAGGTCTGGGATAAGTCTGGGATTTGCCCTCATCAGGCTCATACTTTCGCGTTTTTCACATACTTGTTGAACAGATCCTGTGTTTTTTCTGGTTTGGATCACGTAGTAGTGTGGTACCACACTGAAACAGTCCATTAAACCATGTTTGGATCAATATTTTAGAGGATAACGCATGTTAGGTCTGGGATAGGTCTGGGATTTGCCCTCATCAGACTCATACTTTCGCACACTTCACATACTCGTTGAACAGATCCTGGGTTATTTTCTGGTTTGGATCACATAGTAATGTGGTACCACACTGAAACAGTCGATTAAACCAGGTTTCGATCAATATGTTTGAGGATAACGCATGTTAGGTCTAGGTTAGGCCTGGGATTTTCACTCATCAGACTCATACTTTCGTATTCTTCACATACTTGTTGAACGGATCCTGGGTTTTTTCTGGTTTGGATTACGTAGTAATGAGGGACCACACTGAAACAATCAAATAAACCTGGTCTTGATAAATATTTTAGAGGATAAAGCATGTTAGGTCTTCGTTAGGTCTAGGATTTGCCCTCGTCAGGCTCATACTTTCGCATATTTCTCATACTTCATGGCTAGATCCTGGGCTATTTCTGGATTGGATCACGTAGTAATGTGGTACCACACTGAAACAGTCGATTAAACCAGGTTTCGATCAATATTTTTGAGGATAACGCAACTTAGGTCTGGGATAGGTCTGGGATTTTGACTCAGCAGGCTCGTACTTTCGCATTCTTCACATACTTGTTGAACGGATCCTGGGTTTTTACTGGTTTGGATCACATAGTAATGTGGTACCACACTGAAACATTCAATTAAACCTGGTCTAGATAAATATTTTAGAGGATAACGCATGTTAGGTCTGGGTTAGGTCTAGGATTTGCCCCCATCAGGCTCATACTTTCGCATATTTCTCATACTTCATGGCTGGATCCTGGGCTATTTCTGGATTGGATCAGGTAGTAATGTGGTACCACACTGAAACAGTCAATTAAACCTGGTTTTGATCAATGTTTTGGAGAATAATTCATGTCAGGTCTAGGTGAGGTCTGGGATTTGCTCTCATCAGGCTCATTCTTTCGCATATTTCTCGTACTTGATGGCTAGATCCTGGGCTTTTTCCAGATTGCATCACGTAGTAATGAAGTACAACACTGAAACAGTCGATTAAACCAGGTTTCTATGAATATTTTTGAGGATAACGCAAGTTAGGTCTGGGATAGGTCTGGGATTTTCACTCATCAGACACAAATTTTCGCATTCTTCACATACTTGTTTGAACGGATCCTGGGTTTTTCCTGGTTTGGATCAGGTAGTAATGTGGGACCACACTGGAGCAGTCAATTAAACCTGGTTTCGATCAATGTTTTAGAGAATATTTCATGTTAGGTCTAGGTCAGGTCTGGGATTTGCTCTCATCAGGCTCATACTTTCGCATATTTCTCATACTTCATGGCTGGATCCTGGGCTATTTCTGGATTGGATCACGTGGTAATGTGGTACCACACTGAAACAGTCAATTAAACCTGGTTTCCATTAATATTTTAGAGGAAAACGCATGTTAGGTCTAGGTTAGGCCTGGGATTTGCCCTCATCAGGGCCATACTTCCGCAGTTTTAACATACATGTTGACCTGATCGAGGGTTCTTTCTGCTTTGGATCACGTAGTGAATTGGTACCGCACTGTAGCAGACCATTAAACCTGGTTTGGATCAGTATTTTAGAGGATAACGCATGTTATGTTTGGGTTAGGTCTAGGATTTGCACTCATCAGGCTCATACTTTCGCATATTTCTCATACTTCATGGCTAGATCCTGGGCTGTTTCAGGATTGTATCACGTAGTAATGTGGTGCCACGCTGAAACAGTCAATTAAAACTGGTTTCGATCAATATTTTAGAGGATAACGCAAGTTTGGTCTGGGATAGGTCTGGGATTTGCCCTCACCAGGCTCATACTTTCGCGTTTTCACATACTTGTTGAACAGATCCTGGGTTTTTTCTGGTTTGGATCACGTAGTAATGTGGGACCACACTGAAACAGTCCATTAAACCTGGTTTGGATCAATATTTTAGAGGATAACGCAAGTTTGGTCTAGGTTAGGTCTGGGATTTTCACTCATCAGACTCATACTTTCGCATTCTTCACATACTTGTTGAACAGATCCTGGGTTTTTTATGGTTTGGTTCACGTAGTAATGTGGTACCACACTGAAACATTCAATTAAACCTAGTCTTGATAAATATTTTAGAGGATAACGCATGTTAGGTCTGGGTTAGGACTAGGATTTGCCCCCATCAGGCTCATACTTTCGCATATTTCTCATACTTCATGGCTGGATCCTGGGCTATATCTGGTTTGGATCACGTAGTAATGTGGTACCACACTGAAACAGTCAATTAAACCTGGTTTTGATTAATATTTTAGAGAATAATTCATGTCAGGTCTAGGTTAAGTCTGGGATTTGCTCTCATCAGGCTCATTCTTTCGCATATTTCTCATACTTGATGGCTAGATCCTGGGCTTTTTCCGGTTTGCATCACGAAGAAATGAAGTACAACACTGAAACAGTCAACTCAACCTGGTTTCCATCAATATTTTAGAGGACAACGCATGTTAGCTCTAGGTTAGGTCTGGGATTTTCACTCATCAGGCTCATACTTTCGCATTTTTCTCATACTTCATGGCTAGATCCTGGGCTATTTCTGGATTGTATCACGTGGTAATATGGTACCACACTGAAACAGTCAATTAAACCTGGTTTCGCTCAATATTTTAGAAGATAACGCATGTTAGGCCTAGGTTAGGCCTGTGATTTTCACTCATCAGACTCATACTTTCGCATTCTTCACATACTTGTTGAACGGATCCTGGGTTTTTTCTGGTTTGGTTCACGTAGTAATGTGGTACCACACTGGAACATTCAATTAAACCTGGTCTTGATAAATATTTTAGAGGATAACGCATGTTAGGTTTGGGTTAGGTCTAGGATTTGCCCTCATCAGGCTGATACTTTCGCATATTTCTCATACTTCATGGCTAGATCCTGGGCTGTTTCTGGATTGTATCACGTAGTAATGTGGTACCACGCTGAAACAGTCAATTAAGCCTGATTTCGATGAATATTTTAGAGGATAACGCAAGTTAGGTCTGGGATAGGTCTGGGATTCGCCCTCATCAGGCTCATACCTTCGCATATTTCTCATACTTGATGGCTAGATCCTGGGCTATTTCTGGATTGCATCACGTAGTAATGAAGTACAACACTGAAGCAGTCAATTAAACCTGGTTTCCATCAATATCTTAGAGGACAACGCAAGTTAGGTCTGGGATAAGTCTAGGATTTGCCCTCATCAGGCTCATACTTTCGCGTTTTTCACATACTTGTTGAACAGATCCTGTGTTTTTTCTGGTTTGGATCACGTAGTAGTGTGGTACCACACTGAAACAGTCCATTAAACCTTGTTTGGATCAATATTTTAGAGGATAACGCATGTTAGGTCTGGGATAGGTCTGGGATTTGCCCTCATCAGACTCATACTTTCGCACACTTCACATACTCGTTGAACTGATCCTGGGTTATTTTCTGGTTTGGATCACATAGTAATGTGGTACCACACTGAAACAGTCGATTAAACCAGGTTTCGATCAATATTTTTGAGGATAACGCATGTTAGGTCTAGGTTAGGCCTGGGATTTTCACTCATCAGACTCATACTTTCGTATTCTTCACATACTTGTTGAACGGATCCTGGGTTTTTTCTGGTTTGGATTACGTAGTAATGAGGGACCACACTGAAACAATCAATTAAACCTGGTCTTGATAAATATTTTAGAGGATAAAGCATGTTAGGTCTTCGTTAGGTCTAGGATTTGCCCTCGTCAGGCTCATACTTTCGCATATTTCTCATACTTCATGGCTAGATCCTGGGCTATTTCTGGATTGGATCACGTAGTAATGTGGTACCACACTGAAACAGTCGATTAAACCAGGTTTCGATCAATATTTTTGAGGATAACGCAACTTAGGTCTGGGATAGGTCTGGGATTTGCCCTCGTCAGACTCATACTTTCGCGTTTTTCACATACTTGTTCAACAGATCCTGGGTGTTTCCGGTTTGGGTCACGTAGTAGTGTGGTACCACACTGAAACAGTCGATTAAACCTGGTTTCGATCAATATTTTAGAGGATAACGCATGTTAGGTCTGGGTTAGGTCTAGGATTTGCCCCCATCAGGCTCATACTTTCGCATATTTCTCATACTTCATGGCTGGATCCTGGGCTATTTCTGGATTGGATCACGTAGTAATGTGGTACCACACTGAAACAGTCGATTAAACCAGGTTTCGATCAATATTTTTGAGGATAACGCATGTTAGGTCTAGGTTAGGCCGGGGATTTTCACTCAGCAGGCTCGTACTTTCGCATTCTTCACATACTTGTTGAACGGATCCTGGGTTTTTACTGGTTTGGATCACATAGTAATGTGGTACCACACTGAAACATTCAATTAAACCTGGTCTAGATAAATATTTTAGAGGATAACGCATGTTAGGTCTGGGTTAGGTCTAGGATTTGCCCCCATCAGGCTCATACTTTCGCATATTTCTCATACTTCATGGCTGGATCCTGGGCTATTTCTGGATTGGATCAGGTAGTAATGTGGTACCACACTGAAACAGTCAATTAAACCTGGTTTTGATCGATGTTTTAGAGAATAATTCATGTCAGGTCTAGGTGAGGTCTGGGATTTGCTCTCATCAGGCTCATTCTTTCGCATATTTCTCGTACTTGATGGCTAGATCCTGGGCTTTTTCCGGATTGCATCACGTAGTAATGAAGTACAACACTGAAACAGTCAATTCAACCTGGTTTCCATCAATATTTTAGAGGACAACGCATGTTAGGTCTAGGTTAGGTCTAGGATTTGCACTCATCAGGCTCATACTTTCGCATATTTCTCATACTTCATGGCTAGATCCTGGGCTGTTTCAGGATTGTATCACGTAGTAACGTGTTACCACGCTGAAACAGTCAATTAAAACTGGTTTCGATCAATATTTTAGAGGATAACGCAAGTTTGGTCTGGGATAGGTCTGGGATTTGCCCTCATCAGGCTCATACTTTCGCGTTTTTCACATACTTGTTGAACAGATCCTGGGTTTTTTCTGATTTGGATCACGTAGTAGTGTGGTACCACACTGAAACAGACCATTAAACCAGGTTTCGATCAATATTTTTGAGGATAACGCATGTTAGGTCTGGGATAGGTCTGGGATTTGCCCTCATCAGGCTCATTCTTTCGCATATTTCTCATACTTGATGGCTAGATCCTGGGCTTTTTCTGGATTGCATCACGTAGTAATGAAGTACAACACTGAAACAGTCAATTAAACCTGGTTTCCATCAATATTTTAGAGGACAACGCATGTTAGGTCTAGGTAAGGCCTGGGATTTGCGCTCATCAGGGTCATACTTTCGCAGATTTAACATACATGTTGACCTGATCGAGGGTTCTTAATGCTTTGGATCACGTAGTAAAGTGGTACCACCCTGGAACAGTCCATTAAACCTGGTTTGGATCAATATTTTAGAGGATAACGCATGTTAGGTTTGGGTTAGGTCTAGGATTTGCCCCCATCAGGCTCATTCTTTCGCATATTTCTCATACTTGATTGCTATATCCTGGGCTTTTTCTGGATTGCATCACGTAGTAATCTAGTACCACACTGAAACAGTCAATGAAACCTGGTTTCCATCAATATTTTAGAGGACAACGCAAGTTAGGCTTAGGTAAGGCCTGAGATTTTCACTGATCAGACTCATTCTTTCGCATATTTCTCATACATGTTGAACAGATCCTGGGTTTTTTCTGGTTTGGATCACGTAGTAATGTGGGACCACACTGAAACAGCCAATTAAACCTGGTCTTGATAAATATTTTAGAGGATAACGCATGTTAGGTCTGGGTTAGGTCTAGGATTTGCCCTCATCAGGCTCATACTTTCGCGTTTTTCACATACTTGTTGAACTGATCCTGGGTTTTTTCTGGTTTGGATCAGGTAGTAATGTGGTACCACACTGAAACAGTCGATTAAACCTGGTTTCGATCAATATTTTAGAGGATAACGCATGTTAGGTCTGGGATAGGTCTGGGATTTGACCTCGTCAGACTCATACTTTCGCACCCTTCACATACCCGTTGAACAGATCCTGGGTTATTTTCTGGTTTGGATCACATAGTAATGTGGTACCACACTGAAACAGTCGATTAAACCAGGTTTCGATCAATATTTTTGAGGATAACGCATGTTAGGTCTGGGTTAGGTCTAGGATTTGCCCTCATCAGACTCATACTTTCGCATTCTTCACGTACTTGTTGAACGGATCCTGGGTTTTTTCTGGACTGTATCACGTAGTAATGTAGTACCACGCTGAAACAGTCAATTAAACCTGGTTTCGATCAATATTTTAGAGGATAACGCAAGTTAGGTCTGGGATAGGTCTGGGATTCGCCCTAATCAGGCTCATACTTTCGCGTTTTTCACATACTTGGTGAACTGATCCTGGGTTTTTTCTGGTTTGGATCAGGTAGTAATGTGGTACCACACTGAAACAGTCGATTAAACCAGGTTTCGATCAATATTTTTGAGGATAAAGCATGTTAGGTCTAGGTTAGGCCTGGGATTTCCACTCATCAGACTCATACTTTCGCATTCTTCACATAGTTGTTGAACAGATCCTGGGTTTTTTCTGGTTTGGATCACGTAGTAATGTGGTACCACGCTGAAACAGTCAATTAAACCTGGTTTCGATCAATATTTTAGAGGATAACGCAAGTTAGGTCTGGGATAGGTCTGGGATTCGCCCTAATCAGGCTCATACTTTCGCGTTTTTCTCATACATGTTGAACAGATCCTGGGTTTTTTCTGGTTTGGATCACGTAGTAATGTGGTACCACACTGAAACAGTCGATTAAACCAGGTTTCGATCAATATTTTTGAGGATAACGCATGTTAGGTCTGGGTTAGGTCTAGGATTTGCTCTCGTCAGGCTCATACTTTCGCATGTTTCTCATACTTCAAGGCTAGATCCTGGGCTATTTCTGGATTGGACCACGTAGTAATGTGGTACCACACTGAAACAATCAATGAAACCTGGTTTCGATCAATATTTTAGAGGATAACGCAAGTTAGGTCTGGGATAGGTCTGGGATTCGCCCTAATCAGGCTCATACATTCACGTGTTTCACATACTTGTTGT
This sequence comes from Colletes latitarsis, assembly GCF_051014445.1. Lineage (NCBI taxonomy): Eukaryota > Metazoa > Arthropoda > Insecta > Hymenoptera > Colletidae > Colletes > Colletes latitarsis. Next base: position 5,402,298 of record NC_135136.1, on the reverse strand, counting down.
ACTGATCCTGGGTTTTTTCTGGTTTGGATCACGTAGTAATGTGGTACCACACTGAAACAGTCGATTAAACCTGGTTTCGATCAATATATTAGAGGATAACGCAAGTTAGGTCTGGGATAGGTCTGGGATTTGACCTCATCAGACTCATACTTTCGCACCCTTCACATACTCGTTGAACAGATCCTGGGTTATTTTCTGGTTTGGATCACATAGTAATGTGGTACCACACTGAAACAGTCGATTAAACCTGGTTTCCATCAATATTTTAGAGGACAACGCAACTTAGGTCTGGGATAGGTCTGGGATTTGCCCTCACCGGGACATACTTTCGCATTTTTCACATACATGTTGAGCAGATCCTGGGTTTTTTCTGGATTGGATCGCGCAGTAATGTGGTACCACACTGAAACAGTCCACTAAACCTGGTTTCGATCAATAGTTTAGAGGACAGCGCATGTTAGGTCTAGGTTAGGCCTGGGATTTGCCCTTATCAGGGTCATACTTTCGCAGTTTCAACATACATGTTGACCTGATCGAGGGTTTTTTCTGCTTTGGATCACCTAGTCATGTATTACCACACTGAGACAGTCCATTAAACCTGGTTTCGATCAATATTTTAGAGAAGAATTCATGTTAGGTCTAGGTTAGGTCTGGGATTTGCTCTCATCAGGCTTGTACTTTCGCATATTTCTCATACTTCATGGCTAGATCCTGGGCTATTTATGGATTGGGTCTCGTAGTAATGTGGCACCACACTAAAACAGTCAATTAAAGCTGGTTTCGACCAATATTTTAGAGGATAACGCATGTTAGGTCTGGGTTATGTCTAGAATTTGCGCTCATCAGGCTCATACTTTCGCATATTTCTCATAATTCATGGCTAGATCCTGGGCTATTTCTGGATTGCATCACGTAGTAATGTAGTACCACACTGAAACAGTCAATTAAACCTGGTTTCAATCAATATTTTAGAGGACAACGCAACTTAGGTCTGGGATAGGCCTGGGATTTGCCCTTATCAGGGTCATACTTTCGCAGTTTCAACATACATGTTGAACTGATCCTGGGTTTTTTCTGGTTTGGGTCACGTAGTAATGTGGTACCACAGTGAAACAGTCCAGTAAACCTGGTTTCGATCAATATTTTTGAGGATAACACATGTTAGGTCTAGGTTAGGTCTGGGATTTGCTCTCATCAGGCTCATTCTTTCGCATATTTCTCATACTTGATGGCTAGATCCTGAGCTTTTTCTGGATTGGATCACGTAGTAATGTTGAACCACACTGAAACAGTCAATTAACTCTGGTTTCGATCACTATTTTAGAGGATAACGCATGTTAGGTCTGGGATAGGTCTGGGATTTTCTCTCATCAGACTCATACTTTCGCATTCCTCTCATACTTGTTGAACGGATCCTGTGTTCTTTCTGGTTTGGATCACGTAGTGATGTGGTACCACACTGAAACAGTCCATTAAACCTGGTTTCGATCAATATTTTAGAGGATAACGCATGTTAGGTCTAGGTTAGGCCTGGGATTTGCCCTCATCAGGGTCATACTTTCGCGTTTTTCACATACTTGTTGAACAGATCCTGGGTTTTTTCTAGTTTGGATCACGTAGTAATGTGGTACCACACTGAAGCAGTCCATTAAACCTGGTTTCGATCAATATTTTAGAGGATAACGCATGTTATGTCTAGGTGAGACCTGGGATTAGCCCTCATCAGACTCATACTTTCGCATACTTCACATACTCGTTGAACAGATACTGGGTTTTTTTCTCGTTTGGATCACGTAGTAATGTGGCACCACACTGAAACAGTCGATTAAACCTGGTTTCGATCGATATCTTTGAGGATAACGCATGTTAGGTCTAGGTTAGGCCTGGGATTTTCACTCACCAGACTCATACTTTCGCACACTTCACATACTCGTTGAACAGATCCTGGGTTATTTTCAGGTTTGGATCATATAGTAATGTGGTACCACACCGAAGCAGTCGATTAAACCAGGTTTCGATCAATATTTTTGAGGATAACGCATGTTAGGTCTAGGTTAGGCCAGGGATTTTCACTCATCAGACTCATACTTTCGCATTGTTCACATACTTGTTGAACGGATCCCGGGTTTTTTCTGGTTTGGATCACGTTGTAATGTGGGACCACACTGAAACAATCAATTAAACCTGGTGTTGATAAATATTTTAGAGGATAACGTATGTTAGGTTTGGGTTAGGTTTAGGATTTGCCCTCAGCAGGCTCATACTTTCGCATATCTCTCATACTTCATGGCTAGATCCTGGGCTGTTTCTGGATTGTATCACGTAGTAATGTGGTACCACGCTGAAACAGTCAATTAAACCTGGTTTCGATCAATATTTTAGAGAATAATTCATGTTAGGTCTAGGTTAGGTCTGGGATTTGCTCTCATCAGGCTCGTTGTTTCGCATATTTCTCATACTTGATGGCTGGATCCTGGGCTTTTTCTGGATTGCATCATGTAGTAATGTGGTACCACGCTGAAACAGTCAATTAAACCTGGTTTCGATCAATATTTTAGAGGATAACGCAAGTTAGGTCTGGCATAGGTCTGGGATTCGCCCTCATCAGGCTCATACTTTCGCGTTTTTCACATACTTGTTGAACAGATCCTGGGTTTTTTCTGGTTTGTATCACGTAGTAGTGTGGTACCACACTGAAACAGTCGATTAAACCTGGTTTCGATCAATATTTTAGAGGATAACGCAAGTTAAGTCTGGGATTGGTCTGGGATTTGACATCATCAGACTCATACTTTCGCATTCTTCACATACTTGTTGAACGGATCCTGGGTTTTTTCTGGTTTGGATCACGTTGTAATGTGGGTCCACACTGAAGCAGTCAATTAAACCTGGTTTCGACCAATATTTTAGAGAATAATTCATGTTAGGTCTAGGTTAGGTCTGGGATTTGCTCTCATCAGGCTCGTTGTTTCGCATATTTCTCATACTTGATGGCTAGATCCTGGGCTTTTTCTGGATTGCATCACGTAGTAATGTGGTACCACACTGAAACAGTCGATTAAACCTGGTTTCGATGAATATTTTAGAGGATAACGCAAGTTAAGTCCGGGATTGGTCTGGGATTTGACCTCATCAGACTCATACTTTCGCACCCTTCACATACTCGTTGAACAGATCCTGGGCTATTTCTGGATTGGATCACGTAGTAAAGTGGTACCACACTGAAACATTCAATGAAACCTGGTCTGGATAAATATTTTAGAGGATAACGCATCTTAGGTCTGGGTTAGGTCTAAGATTTGCCCTCATCAGGCTCACAGTTTCGCGTTTTTCACATACTTGTTGAACAGATCCTGGGTTTTTTCTGGTTTGGATCACGAAGTAGTGTGGTACCACACTGAAACAGTCCATTAAACCTGGTTTCGCTCAATATTTTAGAGGATAACGCATGTTAGGTCTGGGTTAGGTCTGGGATTTGCTCTTATCAGGCTCATTCTTTCGCATATTTCTCATACTTGATTGCTATATCCTGGGCTTTTTCTGGATTGCATCACGTAGTAATCTAGTATCACACTGAAACAGTCAATGAAACCTGGTTTCCATCAATATTTTAGAGGACAACGCAAGTTAGGTTTAGGTAAGGCCTGAGATTTTCACTGATCAGACTCATTCTTTCGCATATTTCTCATACATGTTGAACAGATCCTGGGTTTTTTCTGGTTTGGATCACGTAGTAATGTGGGACCACACTGATACAACCAATTAAACCTGGTCTTGATAAATATTTTAGAGGATAACGCATGTTAGGTCTGGGTTAGGTCTAGGATTTGCCCTCATCAGGCTCATACTTTCGCGTTTTTCACATACTTGTTGAACTGATCCTGGGTTTTTTCTGGTTTGGATCAGGTAGTAATGTGGTACCACACTGAAACAGTCGATTAAACCTGGTTTCGATCAATATTTTAGAGGATAACGCATGTTAGGTCTGGGATAGGTCTGGGATTTGACCTCGTCAGACTCATACTTTCGCACCCTTCACATACTCGTTGAACAGATCCTGGGTTATTTTCTGGTTTGGATCACATTGTAATGTGGTACCACACTGAAACAGTCGACTAAACCAGGTTTCGATCAATATTTTTGAGGATAACGCATGTTAGGTCTGGGTTAGGTCTAGGATTTGCCCTCATCAGACTCATACTTTCGCATTCTTCACGTACTTGTTGAACGGATCCTGGGTTTTTTCTGGACTGTATCACGTAGTAATGTAGTACCACGCTGAAACAGTCAATTAAACCTGGTTTCGATCAATATTTTAGAGGATAACGCAAGTTAGGTCTGGGATAGGTCTGGGATTCGCCCTAATCAGGCTCATACTTTCGCGTTTTTCACATACTTGGTGAACTGATCCTGGGTTTTTTCTGGTTTGGATCAGGTAGTAATGTGGTACCACACTGAAACAGTCGATTAAACCAGGTTTCGATCAATATTTTTGAGGATAAAGAATGTTAGGTCTAGGTTAGGCCTGGGATTTCCACTCATCAGACTCATACTTTCGCATTCTTCACATACTTGTTGAACAGATCCTGGGTTTTTTCTGGTTTGGATCACGTAGTAATGTGGTACCACGCTGAAACAGTCAATTAAACCTGGTTTCGATCAATATTTTAGAGGGTACCGCATGTTAGGTCTGGGATAGGGCTGGGATTCGCCCTAATCAGGCTCATACTTTCGCGTTTTTCACATACTTGTTGAACTGATCCTGGGTTTTTTCTGGTTTGGATCACGTAGTAATGTGGTACCACACTGAAACAACCAATTAAACCTGGTCTTGATAAATATTTTAGAGGATAACGCATGTTAGGTCTGGGTTAGGTCTAGGATTTGCCCTCATCAGGCTCTTACTTTCGCATATTTCTCATACTTCATGGCTAGATCCTGGGCTATTTCTGGATTGGATCACGTAGTAAAGTGGTACCACACTGAAGCATTCAATGAAACCTGGTCTGGATAAATATTTTAGAGGATAACGCATCTTAGGTCTGGGTTAGGTCTAAGATTTGTCCTCATCAGGCTCACAGTTTCGCGTTTTTCACATACTTGTTGAACAGATCCTGGGTTTTTTCTGGTTTGGATCACGAATTAGTGTGGTACCACACTGAAACTGTCCATTAAACCTGGTTTCGCTCAATATTTTAGAGGATAACGCATGTTAGGTCTAGGTTAGGTCTGGGTTTTGCTCTCATCAGGATCATTCTTTCGCATATTTCTCATACTTGATGGCTAGATCCTGGGTTTTTTCTGGACTGTATCACGTAGTAATGTAGTACCACGCTGAAACAGTCAATTAAACCTGGTTTCGATCAATATTTTAGAGGATAACGCAAGTTAGGTCTGGGATAGGTCTGGGATTCGCCCTAATCAGGCTCATACTTTCGCGTTTTTCTCATACATGTTGAACAGATCCTGGGTTTTTTCTGGTTTGGATCACGTAGTAATGTGGGACCACACTGAAACAACCAATTAAACCTGGTCTTGATAAATATTTTAGAGGATAACGCATCTTAGGTCTGGGATAGGTCTAAGATTTGCCCTCATCAGGCTCAGAGTTTCGCGTTTTTCACATACTTGTTGAACAGAACCTGGGTTGCTTCTGGTTTGGATCACGTAGTAATGTGGTACCACACTGAAACAGTCGATTAAACCAGGTTTTGATCAATATTTTTGAGGATAACGCATGTTAGGTCTGGGTTAGGTCTAGGATTTGCTCTCGTCAGGCTCATACTTTCGCATGTTTCTCATACTTCAAGGCTAGATCCTGGGCTATTTCTGGATTGGACCACGTAGTAATGTGGTACCACACTGAAACAATCAATGAAACCTGGTTTCGATCAATATTTTAGAGGATAACGCAAGTTAGGTCTGGGATAGGTCTGGGATTCGCCCTAATCAGGCTCATACATTCGCGTGTTTCACATACTTGTTGTACTGATCCTGGGTTTTTTCTGGTTTGGATCACGTAGTAATGTGGTACCACGCTGAAACAGTCAATTAAACCTGGTTTCGATCAATATTTTAGAGAATAATTCATGTTAGGTCTAGGTTAGGTCTGGGATTTGCTCTCATCAGGCTCATTCTGTCGCATATTTCTCATACATGTTGAATAGATCCTGGGCTTTTTCTGGATTGCATCACGTAGTAATGTAGTACCACACTGAAACAGTTAATGAAACCTGGTTTCTATCAATATTTTAGAGGACAACGCATGTTAGGTCTAGGTAAGGCCTGAGATTTTCACTGATCAGACTCATACTTTCGCATTCTTCACATACTTGTTGAACGGATCCTGGGTTTTTTCTGGTTTGGAACACGTAGTAATGTGGTAACACACTGAAACATTCAATTAAACCTGGTCTTGTTAAATATTTTAGAGAATAACGCATGTTAGGTCTGGGTTAGGTCTAGGATTTGCCCTCATCAGGCTCATTCTTTCGCATATTTCTCATACTTCATGGCTGGATCCTGGGCTATTTCTGGATTGGATCACGTAGTAATGTGGTACCACACTGAAACAGTCAATTAAACCTGGTTTCGATTAATATTTTAGAGAATAATTCATGTTAGGTCTGGGTTACGTCTGGGATTTGCTCTCATCAGGCTCATTCTTTCGCATATTTCTCATACTTGATGGCTAGATCCTGGGCTTTTTCTGGTTTGGTTCACGTAGTAATGTGGTACCACACTGAAACATTCAATAAAACCTGGTCTTGATAAATATTTTAGAGGATAACGCATGTTAGGTCTGGGTCAGGTCTAGAATTTGCCCACATCATGCTCATACTTTCGCATCCTTCTCATACATCATGGCTAGATCCTGGGCTATTTCTGGATTGTATCACGTAGTAATGTGGTACCACGCAGAAACAGTCAATTAAACCTGGTTTCGATCAATATTTTTGAGGATAACGCAAGTTAGGTCTGGGATAGGTCTGGGATTCGCCCTCATCAGGCTCATACTTTCGCGTTTTTCACATACTTGTTGAACTGATCCTGGGTTTTTTCTGGTTTGGGTCACGTAGTAATGTGGTACCACACTGAAACAGTCCGTTAAACCTGGTTTCGATCAATATTTTATAGAATAATTCATGTTAGGTCTAGATTTGGTCTGGCATATGCTCTCATCAGGCTCATTCTTTCGCATATTTCTCATACTTGATGGCTAGATCCTGGGCTTTTTCTGGTTTGGTTCACGTAGTAATGTGGTACCACACTGAAACATTCAATAAAACCTGGTCTTGATAAATATTTTAGAGGATAACGCATGTTAGGTCTGGGTCAGGTCTAGAATTTGCCCACATCATGCTCATACTTTCGCATCCTTCTCATACATCATGGCTAGATCCTGGGCTATTTCTGGATTGTATCACGTAGTAATGTGGTACCACGCAGAAACAGTCAATTAAACCTGGTTTCGATCAATATTTTTGAGGATAACGCATGTTAGGTCTGGGTTAGGTCTAGGATTTGCTCTCGTCAGGCTCATACTTTCGCATGTTTCTCATACTTCAAGGCTAGATCCTGGGCTATTTCTGGATTGTATCACGTAGTAATGTGGTACCACACTGAAACAGTCCACTAAACCTGGTTTCGATCAATAGTTTAGAGGACAGCGCATGTTAGGTCTAGGTTAGGCCTGGGATTTGCCCTTATCAGGGTCATACTTTCGCAGTTTCAACATACATGTTGACCTGATCGAGGGTTTTTTCTGCTTTGGATCACCTAGTCATGTATTACCACACTGAGACAGTCCATTAAACCTGGTTTCGATCAATATTTTAGAGAAGAATTCATGTTAGGTCTAGGTTAGGTCTGGGATTTGCTCTCATCAGGCTTGTACTTTCGCATATTTCTCATACTTCATGGCTAGATCCTGGGCTATTTATGGATTGGGTCTCGTAGTAATGTGGCACCACACTAAAACAGTCAATTAAAGCTGGTTTCGACCAATATTTTAGAGGATAACGCATGTTAGGTCTGGGTTATGTCTAGAATTTGCGCTCATCAGGCTCATACTTTCGCATATTTCTCATAATTCATGGCTAGATCCTGGGCTATTTCTGGATTGCATCACGTAGTAATGTAGTACCACACTGAAACAGTCAATTAAACCTGGTTTCAATCAATATTTTAGAGGACAACCCAACTTAGGTCTGGGATAGGCCTGGGATTTGCCCTTATCAGGGTCATACTTTCGCAGTTTCAACATACATGTTGAACTGATCCTGGGTTTTTTCTGGTTTGGGTCACGTAGTAATGTGGTACCACAGTGAAACAGTCCAGTAAACCTGGTTTCGATCAATATTTTTGAGGATAACACATGTTAGGTCTAGGTTAGGTCTGGGATTTGCTCTCATCAGGCTCATTCTTTCGCATATTTCTCATACTTGATGGCTAGATCCTGAGCTTTTTCTGGATTGGATCACGTAGTAATGTTGAACCACACTGAAACAGTCAATTAACTCTGGTTTCGATCACTATTTTAGAGGATAACGCATGTTAGGTCTGGGATAGGTCTGGGATTTTCTCTCATCAGACTCATACTTTCGCATTCCTCTCATACTTGTTGAACGGATCCTGTGTTCTTTCTGGTTTGGATCACGTAGTGATGTGGTACCACACTGAAACAGTCCATTAAACCTGGTTTCGATCAATATTTTAGAGGATAACGCATGTTAGGTCTAGGTTAGGCCTGGGATTTGCCCTCATCAGGGTCATACTTTCGCGTTTTTCACATACTTGTTGAACAGATCCTGGGTTTTTTCTAGTTTGGATCACGTAGTAATGTGGTACCACATTGAAGCAGTCCATTAAACCTGGTTTCGATCAATATTTTAGAGGATAACGCATGTTATGTCTAGGTGAGACCTGGGATTAGCCCTCATCAGACTCATACTTTCGCATTCTTCACATACTCGTTGAACGGATCTTGGGTTTTTTCTGGTTTGGATCACGTAGTAATGTGGTACCACACTGAAACAGTCGATTAAACCTGGTTTCGATCAATATTTTAGGGGATAACGCAGGTTTGGTCTGGGGTAGGTCTGGGAATTGCCCTCATCAGACTCACACTTTCGCACACTTCACATACTCGTTGAACAGATCCCGGGTTATTTTCTGGTTCGGATCACGTAGTAATGTGGTACCACACTGAAACAGTCCATTAAACCTGGTTTCGATCAATATCTTTGAGGATAACGCATGTTAGGTCTGGGTTAGGTCTAGGATTTGCCCTCATCAGGCTCATACTTTCGCATATTTCTCATACTTCATGGCTAGATCCTGGGCTATTTCTGGATTGCATCACGTAGTAATGTAGTACCACACTGATACAGTCAACTAAACCTGGTTTCCATCAATATTTTAGAGGATAACGCATGTTATGTGTAGGTTAGGCCTGGGATTTGCCCTGATCAGGCTCATACTTTCGCACATTTCTAATACTTCATGGCTAGATCCTGGGCTCTTTCTGGACTGGATCGCGTAGTAATGTGGTACCACACTGAAACAGTCCATTAAACCTGGTTTCGATCAATATTTTTGAGGATAACACATGTTTGGTCTAGGTTAGGTCTGGGATTTGCTCTCATCAGGCTCATTCTTTCGCATATTTCTCATCCTTGATGGCTAGATCCTGAGCTTTTTCTGGATTGGATCACTTAGTAATGTAGAACCACACTGAAACAGTAAATTAACTCTGGTTTCGATCACTATTTTAGAGGATAACGCATGTTAGGTCTGGGATAGGTCTGGGATTTTCACTCATCAGACTCATACTTTCGCATTCTTCTCATACTTGTTGAACGGATCCTGTGTTCTTTCTGGTTTGGATCACGTAGTAATGTGGTACCACACTGAAACATTCAATTAAACCTGGTCTTGATAAATATTTTAGACGATAACGCATGCTAGGTCTAGGTTAGGCCTGGGATATGCCCTCGTCAGGGTCATACTTTCGCAGTTTTAACATACATGTTGACCTCATCGAGGGTTTTTTCTGCTTTGGATCACGTAGTAAAGTGGTGCCACACTAAAACTGTCAATTAAACCTGGTTTCTATCAATATTTTAGAGGATAACGCAAGTTAGGTCTAGGATAGGCCTGAGATTTGCCCTCATCAGACACATAATTTCGCATTCTTTACGTACTTGTTGAACAGCTCCTGGGTTTTTTTCTGGTTTGGATCACGTAGTAGTGTGGTACCGCACCGAAACAGTCAATTAAACCAGGTTTCGATCAATATTTTAGAGGATAACGCAAGTTAGGTATGGGACAGGTCTGGGATTTGCCCTCATCAGACTCATACTTTCGCACACTTCTCATACTCGTTGACAAGATCCTGGGTTTTTTTCTGGTTTGGATCACGTAGTAATGTGTTACCACACTGAAACAGTCGATTAAACCTGGTTTCGATCAATATTTTAGATGATAACGCAAGTTAGGTCTGGGATAAGTCTGGGATTCGCCCTCATCAGGCTCATACTTTCGCGTTTTTCACATACTTGTTGAACAGATCCTCGGTTTTTTCTGGTTTGGATCACGTAGTAATGTGGTACCACACTGAAACAGTCCATTAAACCTTGTTTCGATGAATATTTTAGAGGAGAACGCATGTTAGGTCTGGGATAGGTCTAGGATTTGCCCTCATCAGACTCATACTTTCCCATATTTTTCATACTTGTTGAACAGATCCTGGGTTTTTTCTGGTTTGGATCACGTAGTAGTGTGGTACCACACTGAAACATTCCATTAAACCTGGTTTGGATCAATATTTTAGAGGATAACGCATGTTAGGTCTAGGTTAGGTCTGGGATTTTCACTCATCAGACTCATACTTTCGCATTCTTCACATACTTGTTGAGCGGATCCTGGGTCTTTTCTGGTTTGGTTCACGTAGTAATGTGGTACCACACTGAAACAGTCGATTAAACCAGGTTTCGATCAATATTTTAGAGGATAACGCATGTTAGGTCTAGGTTAGGCCTGGGATTTTCACTCATCAGACTCATACTTTCGCATTCTTCACATACTTGTTGAACGGATCCTGGGTTTTTTCTGGTTTGGATCACGAAGTAGTGTGGTACCACACTGAAACAGTCCATTAAACCTGGTTTCGCTCAATATTTTAGAGGATAACGCATGTTAGGTCTAGGTTAGGTCTGGGATTTGCTCTCATCAGCCTCGTTCTTTCGCATATTTCTCATACTTGATGGCTAGATCCAGGGCTTTTTCTGGTTTGGATCACGTAGTAATGTGGTACCACACGGAAACAGTCCATTAAACCAGGTTTCTATTGATATTTTAGAAGATAACGCATGTTAGGTCTAGGTTAGGCCTGGGATTTGACCTCATCAGACTCATACTTTCGCACACTTCACATACTCGTTGAACAGATCCTGGGTTTTTTCTAGTTTGGATCACGTAGTAATGTGGTACCACACTGAAACAGTCCATTAAACCTGGTTTCGATCAATATTTTTGAGGATAACGCATGTTAGGTCTGGGTTAGGTCTAGGATTTGCCCTCGTCAGGATCATACTTTCGCATTTTTCACATACTTGTTGAACAGATCCTGGGTTTTTTCTGGTTTGGATCACGTAGTAGTGTGGTACCACACTGAAACATTCCATTAAACCTGGTTTGGATCAATATTTTAGAGGATAACACATGTTAGGTCTAGGTTAGGTCTGGGATTTTCACTCATCAGACTCATACTTTCGCATTCTTCACATACTTGTTGAACGGATCCTGGGTTTTTTTCTGGTTTGGATCACGAAGTAGTGTGGTACCACACTGAAACAGTCCATTAAACCTGGTTTCGCTCTATATTTTAGAGGATAACGCATGTTAGGTCTAGGTTAGGTCTGGGATTTGCTCTCATCAGCCTCGTTCTTTCGCATATTTCTCATACTTGATGGCTAGATCCAGGGCTTTTTCTGGATTGCATCACGTAGTAATGAAGTACAACACTGAAACAGTCAATTAAACCTGGTTTCCATCAATATCTTAGAGGACAACGCAAGTTAGGTCTGGGATAGGTCTGGGATTTGCCCTCATCACGCTCATACTTTCGCGTTTTTCACATACCTGTTGAACAGATCCTGGGTTTTTTCTGGTTTGGATCACGTAGTAGTGTGGTACCACACTGAAACAGTCCATTAAACCTGGTTTGGATCAATATTTTAGAGGATAACGCATGTTAGGTCTAGGTTAGGTCTGGGATTTTCTCTCATCAGACTCATACTTTCGCATTCTTCACATACTTGTTGAGCAGATCCTGGGTTTTTTCTGGTTTGGTTCACGTAGTAATGTGGTACCACACTGAAACAGTCGATTAAACCTGGTTTCGATCAATATTTTAGAGGATAACGCAAGTTAGGTCTGGGATAGGTCTGGGATTTGACCTCATCAGACTCATACTTTCGCACTCTTCACATACTTGTTGAACGGAGCCTGGGTTTTTTCTGGTTTGGATCACGTAGTAATGTGGGACCATACAGAAACAGTCAATTAAACCTGGTTTCGATCAATATTTTAGAGAATAATTCATGTTAGGTCTAGGTTAGGACGGGGATTTGCTCTTATCAGGCTCATTCTGTCGCATATTTCTCATACATGTTGAATAGATCCTGGGCTTTTTCTGGATTGCATCACGTAGTAATGTAGTACCACACTGAAACAGTTAATGAAACCTGGTTTCTATCAATATTTTAGAGGACAACGCATGTTAGGTCTAGGTAAGGCCTGAGATTTTCACTGATCAGACTCATACTTTCGCATTCTTCACATACTTGTTGAACGGATCCTGGGTTTTTTCTGGTTTGGAACACGTAGTAATGTGGTAACACACTGAAACATTCAATTAAACCTGGTCTTGTTAAATATTTTAGAGAATAACGCATGTTAGGTCTGGGTTAGGTCTAGGATTTGCCCTCATCAGGCTCATTCTTTCGCATATTTCTCATACTTCATGGCTGGATCCTGGGCTATTTCTGGATTGGATCACGTAGTAATGTGGTACCACACTGAAACAGTCAATTAAACCTGGTTTCGATTAATATTTTAGAGAATAATTCATGTTAGGTCTGGGTTACGTCTGGGATTTGCTCTCATCAGGCTCATTCTTTCGCATATTTCTCATACTTGATGGCTAGATCCTGGGCTTTTTCTGGTTTGGTTCACGTAGTAATGTGGTACCACACTGAAACATTCAATAAAACCTGGTCTTGATAAATATTTTAGAGGATAACGCATGTTAGGTCTGGGTCAGGTCTAGAATTTGCCCACATCATGCTCATACTTTCGCATTCTTCTCATACATCATGGCTAGATCCTGGGCTATTTCTGGATTGTATCACGTAGTAATGTGGTACCACCCAGAAACAGTCAATTAAACCTGGTTTCGATCAATATTTTTGAGGATAACGCAAGTTAGGTCTGGGATAGGTCTGGGATTCGCCCTTATCAGGGTCATACTTTCGCAGTTTCAACATACATGTTGAACTGATCCTGGGTTTTTTCTGGTTTGGGTCACGTAGTAATGTGGTACCACAGTGAAACAGTCCAGTAAACCTGGTTTCGATCAATATTTTTGAGGATAACACATGTTAGGTCTAGGTTAGGTCTGGGATTTGCTCTCATCAGGCTCATTCTTTCGCATATTTCTCATACTTGATGGCTAGATCCTGAGCTTTTTCTGGATTGGATCACGTAGTAATGTAGAACCACACTGAAATAGTTAATTAAACCTAGTTTCCATCAATATTTTAGAGGACAACGCAACTTAGGTCTGGGATAGGTCTGGGATTTGCCCTCACCGAGACATACTTTCGCATTTTTCACATACATGTTGAACAGATCCTGGGTTTTTTCTGGATTGGATCGCGCAGTAATGTGGTACCACACTGAAACAGTCCACTAAACCTGGTTTCGATCAATAGTTTAGAGGACAGCGCATGTTAGGTCTAGGTTAGGCCTGGGATTTGCCCTTATCAGGGTCATACTTTCGCAGTTTCAACATACATGTTGACCTGATCGAGGGTTTTTTCTGCTTTGGATCACCTAGTCATGTATTACCACACTGAGACAGTCCATTAAACCTGGTTTCGATCAATATTTTAGAGAAGAATTCATGTTAGGTCTAGGTTAGGTCTGGGATTTGCTCTCATCAGGCTTGTACTTTCGCATATTTCTCATACTTCATGGCTAGATCCTGGGCTATTTATGGATTGGGTCACGTAGTAATGTGGCACCACACTAAAACAGTCAATTAAAGCTGGTTTCGACCAATATTTTAGAGGATAACGCATGTTAGGTCTGGGTTAGGTCTAGAATTTGCGCTCATCAGGCTCATACTTTCGCATATTTCTCGTAATTCATGGCTAGATCCTGGGCTATTTCTGGATTGCATCACGTAGTAATGTAGTACCACACTGAAACAGTCAATTAAACCTGGTTTCAATCAATATTTTAGAGGACAACGCAACTTAGGTCTGGGATAGGCCTGGGATTTGCCCTTATCAGGGTCATACTTTCGCAGTTTCAACATACATGTTGAACTGATCCTGGGTTTTTTCTGGTTTGGGTCACGTAGTAATGTGGTACCACAGTGAAACAGTCCAGTAAACCTGGTTTCGATCAATATTTTTGAGGATAACACATGTTAGGTCTAGGTTAGGTCTGGGATTTGCTCTCATCAGGCTCATTCTTTCGCATATTTCTCATACTTGATGGCTAGATCCTGAGCTTTTTCTGGATTGGATCACGTAGTAATGTAGAACCACACTGAAACAGTCAATTAACTCTGGTTTCGATCACTATTTTAGAGGATAACGCATGTTAGGTCTGGGATAGGTCTGGGATTTTCTCTCATCAGACTCATACTTTCGCATTCCTCTCATACTTGTTGAACGGATCCTGTGTTCTTTCTGGTTTGGATCACGTAGTGATGTGGTACCACACTGAAACAGTCCATTAAACCTGGTTTCGATCAATATTTTAGAGGATAACGCATGTTAGGTCTAGGTTAGGCCTGGGATTTGCCCTCATCAGGGTCATACTTTCGCGTTTTTCACATACTTGTTGAACAGATCCTGGGTTTTTTCTAGTTTGGATCACGTAGTAATGTGGTGCCACACTGAAGCAGTCCATTAAACCTGGTTTCGATCAATATTTTTGAGGATAACGCATGTTAGGTCAGGGTTAGGTCTAGGATTTGCGCTCATCAGGCTCATACTTTCGCATATTTCTCATAATTCATGGCTAGATCCTGGGCTATTTCTGGATTGCATCACGTAGTAATGTAGTACCACACTGAAACAGTCAATTAAACCTGGTTTCCATCAATATTTTAGAGGACAACGCAAGTTAGGTCTGCGATAGGTCTGGGATTTTCACTCATCAGACTCATACTTTCGCATTTTTCACATACTTGCTGAACAGATCCTGGGTTTTTTCTGGTTTGGATCACGCAGTAGTGTGGTACCACACTGAAGCAGTCCACTCAACCTGGTTCCGATCAATATTTTAGAGGATAACGCATGTTATGTCTAGGTGAGACCTGGGATTAGCCCTCATCAGACTCATACTTTCGCATACTTCACATACTCGTTGAACAGATCCTGGGTTTTTTTCTCGTTTGGATCACGTAGTAATGTGGCACCACACTGAAACAGTCGATTAAACCTGGTTTCGATCGATATCTTTGGGGATAACGCATGTTAGGTCTAGGTTAGGCCTGGGATTTTCACTCACCAGACTCATACTTTCGCATTCTTCACATACTCGTTGAACGGATCTTGGGTTTTTTCTGGTTTGGATCACGTAGTAATGTGGTACCACACTGAAACAGTCGATTAAACCTGGTTTCGATCAATATTTTAGGGGATAACGCAGGTTTGGTCTGGGATAGGTCTGGGAATTGCCCTCATCAGACTCACACTTTCGCACACTTCACATACTCGTTGAACAGATCCCGGGTTATTTTCTGGTTCGGATCACGTAGTAATGTGGTACCACACTGAAACAGTCCATTAAACCCGGTTTCGATCAATATCTTTGAGGATAACGCATGTTAGGTCTGGGTTAGGTCTAGGATTTGCCCTCATCAGGCTCATACTATCGCATATTTCTCATACTTCATGGCTAGATCCTGGGCTATTTCTGGATTGCATCACGTAGTAATGTAGTACCACACTGATACAGTCAACTAAACCTGGTTTCCATCAATATTTTAGAGGATAACGCATGTTATGTGTAGGTTAGGCCTGGGATTTGCCCTCATCAGGCTCATACTTTCGCATATTTCTAATACTTCATGGCTAGATCCTGGGCTCTTTCTGGATTGGATCGCGTAGTAATGTGGTACCACACTGAAACAGTCCATTAAACCTGGTTTCGATCAATATTTTAGATGATAACGCATGTTAGGTCTGGGATAGGTCTAGAATTTGCCCTCATCAGGCTCATACTTTCGCATATTTTTCATACTTGATGGCTAGATCCTGGGCTTTTTCTAGATGGATCACGTAGTAATGTAGTACCACACTGATACAGTCGATTAACCCTGGTTTCGATCAATATTTTCGAGGATAACGCATGTTAGGTCTAGGTTAGGCCTGGGATATGCCCTCGTCAGGGTCATACTTTCGCAGTTTTAACATACATGTTGACCTCATCGAGGGTTTTTTCTGCTTTGGATCACGTAGTAAAGTGGTGCCACACTAAAACTGTCAATTAAACCTGGTTTCTATCAATATTTTAGAGGATAACGCAAGTTAGGTCTAGGATAGGCCTGAGATTTGCCCTCATCAGACACATAATTTCGCATTCTTTACGTACTTGTTGAACAGCTCCTGGGTTTTTTTCTGGTTTGGATCACGTAGTAGTGTGGTACCGCACCGAAACAGTCAATTAAACCAGGTTTCGATCAATATTTTAGAGGATAACGCAAGTTAGGTATGGGACAGGTCTGGGATTTGCCCTCATCAGACTCATACTTTCGCACACTTCTCATACTCGTTGACAAGATCCTGGGTTTTTTTCTGGTTTGGATCACGTAGTAATGTGGTACCACACTGAAACAGTCGATTAAACCTGGTTTCGATCAATATTTTAGGTGATAACGCAAGTTAGGTCTGGGATAAGTCTGGGATTCGCCCTCATCAGGCTCATACTTTCGCGTTTTTCACATACTTGTTGAACAGATCCTCGGTTTTCTCTGGTTTGGATTACGTAGTAATGTGGTACCACACTGAAACAGTCCATTAAACCTGGTTTCGATGAATATTTTAGAGGAGAACGCATGTTAGGTCTGGGATAGGTCTAGGATTTGCCCTCATCAGGCTCATACTTTCCCATATTTTTCATACTTCATGGCTAGATCCTGGGCTTTTTCTGGTTTGGATCACGTAGTAATGTGGTACCACACGGAAACAGTCCATTAAACCAGGTTTCGATTGATATTTTAGAAGATAACGCATGTTAGGTCTAGGTTAGGCCTGGGATTTGACCTCATCAGACTCATACTTTCGCACACTTCACATACTCGTTGAACAGATCCTGGGTTTTTTCTAGTTTGGATCACGTAGTAATGTGGTACCACACTGAAACAGTCCATTAAACCTGGTTTCGATCAATATTTTTGAGGATAACGCATGTTAGGTCTGGGTTAGGTCTAGGATTTGCCCTCGTCAGGATCATACTTTCGCATTTTTCACATACTTGTTGAACAGATCCTGGGTTTTTTCTGGTTTGGATCACGTAGTAGTGTGGTACCACACTGAAACAGTCAATGAAACCTCGTTTCCATGAATATTTTAGAGGACAACGCATGTTTTGTCTAGGTAAGGCCTGAGATTTTCACTGATCAGACTCATACTTTCGCATTCTTCACATACTTGTTGAACGGATCCTGGGTTTTTTCTGCTTTTGATCATGTAGTAAATAGGTACCACACTGAAACATTCAATAAAACCTGGTCTTGATAAATATTTTAGAGGATAACGCATGTTAGGTCTGGGTCAGGTCTTGAATTTGCACACATCATGCTCATACTTTCGCATCTTTCTCATACAACATGGCTAGATCCTGGGCTATTTCTGGATTGTAGCACGTAGTAATGTGTTACCGCGCTGAAACAGTCCATTAAACCTGGTTTCGATCAATATTTTTGAGGATAACGCATGTTAGGTCTGGGATAGGTCTGGGATTTGCCCTCATGCGGGACATACTTTCGCATTTTTCCATACATGTTGAACAGATCCTGGGTTTTTTCTGGATTGGATCGCGCAGTAATGTGGTACCACACTGAAACAGTCCACTAAACCTGGTTTCGATCAATATTTTAGAGGATAACGAATGTTATGTCTAGGTTAGGCCTGGGATTTGGACTCATCAGGGTCATACTTTCGCGTTTTTCACATACTTGTTGAACGGGTCTTGGGTTTTTTCTGGTGTGGATCACGTAGTAATGTGGTACCGCACTGAAACAATCAATTAAACCTGGTCTTGATAAATATTTTAGAGGATAACGCATGTTAGGTCTGGGTTAGGTCTGGGATTTGCCCTAATCAGGGTCATACTTTCGCAGTTTTAACATACATGTTGACCTGATCGAGGGTTTTTTCTACATTGGATCACGTAGTAGTGTGGTACCACACTGAAACAGTCCATTAAACCTGGTTTCGATCAATATTTTAGAGAATAATTCATGGTAGGTCTAGGTTAGGCCTAAGATTTTCACAGATCAGACTCATAGCTTCGCATTCTTCACATACTTGTTGAACGGATCCTGGGTTTTTTCTGGTTTGGTTGACGTAGTAATGTGGTACCACACTGAAACATTCAATTAAACCTGGTTTCCATCAATATTTTAGAGGACAACGCATGTTAGGTCCAGGTTAGGCCGAGGATTTTCACTCATCAGACTCATACTTTCGCATTCTTCACATACTTGTTGAACGGATTCTGGGTTTTTACTGGTTTGGATCACGTAGTAATGTGGTACCACACTGAAACAGTCAATTAAACCTGGTTTCGATCAATATTTCAGAGGATAACGCAAGTTAGGTCTGGGATAGGTCAGGGATTCGCCCTCATCAGGCCCATAATTTCGCATATTTCTCATACTTGATGGCTAGATTCTGGGTTTTTTCCGGTTTGGGTCACGTAGTAGTGTGGTACCACACTGAAACAGTCCATTAAACCTGGTTTGGATCAATATTTTTTAGGATAACGCATGTTAGGTCTAGGTTAGGCCGGGGATTTTCACTCATCTGACTCATACTTTCGCTTTCTTCACATACTTGTAGAACGGATCCTGGGTTTTTACTGGTTAGGATCACGTAGTAATGTGGAACCACACTGAAAAAATCAATTAAACATGGTCTTGATAAATATTTTAGAGGATAACGCATGTTAGGTCTGGGATAGGTCTGGGATTTGCCCTCATCGGACTCATACTTTCGCACACTTCACATACTCGTTGAATAGATCCTGGGTTATTTTCTGGTTTGGATCACATAGTAATGTGGTACCACACTGAAACAATCGATTAAACCTGGTTTCGATCAATATTTTTGAGGATAACGCATGTTAGGCCTAGGTTAGGCCTGGGATTTTCACTCATCAGACTCATACTTTCGCATTCTTCACATACTTGTTGAACGGATCCCGGGTTTTTTTCTGGTTTGGAACACGTAGTAATGTGGGACCACACTGAAACAATCAATTAAACCTGGTCTTGATAAATATTTTAGAGGATAACGCATGTTAGGTCTGGGTTAGGTCTAGGATTTGCCCTCGTCAGGCTCATACTTTCGCATATTTCTCATAGTTCATGGCTAGATCCTGGGCTATTTCTGGATTGGATCTCGTAGTAATGAAGTACAACATTGAAACAGTCGATTAAACCAGGTTTCTATCAATATTTTTGAGGATAACGCAAGTTAGGTCTGGGATGGGTCTGGGATTTGCCGTCATCAGGCTCATACTTTCGCGTTTTTCACATACTTGTTGAACAGGTCCTGGGTTTTTTTCTGGTTTGGATCACGTAGTAATGTGGTACCACACTGAAACAGTCGATTAAACCTGGTTTCGATCAATATTTTTGAGGATAACGCATGTTAGGTCTAGGTTAGGTCTGTGATTTTCACTCATCAGACTCGTACTTTCGCATTCTTCACATACTTGTTGAACGGATCCTGGGTTTTTTCTGGTTTGGATCGCGTAGTAATGTGGGACCACACAGAAACAATCAATTAAACCTGGTCTTGATAAATATTTTAGAGGACAACGCATGTTAGGTCTGGGATAGCTCGGGGATTTACCCTCACCAGACTCATACTTTCGCACACTTCACATACTCGTTGAACAGATCCTGGGTTATTTTCTGGTTTGGATCACATAGTAATGTGGTACCACACTGAAACAGACGATTAAACCAGGTTTCGATCAATATTTTTGTGGATATCGCATGTTAGGTCTAGTTTAGGCCGGGGTTTTTCACTCATCACACTCATACTTTGGCATTCTTCACTTACTTGTTGAACGGATCCTGGATTTTTACTGGTTTGGATCACGTAGTAATGAAGTGCAACACTGATACAGTTAATTAAACCTGGTTTCCATCAATATTTTAGAGAATAATTCATGTTAGGTCTAGGTTAGGTCTGGGATTTGCTCTCATCAGGCTCATTCTTTCGCATATTTCTCATACTTGATGGCTAGATCCTGGGCTTTTTCTGGATTGCATCACGTAGTAATGAAGTACAACACTGAAACAGTCGATTAAACCTGGTTTCCATCAATATCTTAGAGGACAACGCAAGTTAGGTCTTGGATAGGTCTGGGATTTGCCCACATCAGGGTCATACTTTCGCGTTTTTCACATACTTGTTGAACAGATCCTGGGTTTTTTCTGGTTTGGATCACGTAGTAGTGTGGTACCACACTGAAACAGTCCATTAAACCTGGTTTGGATCAATATTTTAGAGCATAACGAATGTTAAGTCTAGGTTAGGTCTGTGATTTTCACTCATCAGACTCATACTTTCGCATTCTTCACATACTTGTTGAACGGATCCTGGGTTTTTTCTGGTTTGGATCACGTAGTAATGTGGGACCACACTGAAACAGTCCATTAAACCTGGTTACGATCAATATTTTAGAGGATAACGCAAGTTAGGTCTGGGATAGGTCTGAGATTCGCCCTCATCAGGCTCATATTTTCGCATATTTCTCATACTTGATGGCTAGATCCTGGGTTTTTTCCGGTTTGGGTCACGTAGTAGTGTGGTACCACACTGAAACGGTCGATTAAACCTGGTTTCGAACTATATTTTTTAGGATAACGCACGTTAGGTCTAGGTTAGGCCGGGGATTTTCACTCATCAGACTCATACTTTCGCATTCTTCACATACTTGTTGAACGGATCCTGGGTTTTTACTGGATTGCATCACGTAGTAATGAAGTACGACACTGAAACAGTCAATTAAACCTGGTTTCAATCAATGTTTTAGAGGATAAGACATGTTAGGTCTGGGTTTGGCCTGGGATTTTCACTCATCAGACTCATACTTTCGCATACTTCACATACTTGTTGAACGGATCCTGGGTTTTTTCTGGTTTGGATCACATAGTAATGTGGTACCACACTGAAACAGTCGATTAAACCAGGTTTCGATCAATATTTGTGAGGATAACGCATGTTAGGTCTAGGTTAGGCCGGGGATTTTCACTCATCAGACTCATACTTTCGCATTCTTCACATACTTGTTGAACGGATCCTGGGTTTTTTCTGGTTTGGATCACGTAGTAAAGTGGTACCACAACTAAAACAGTCAATTAAACCTGGTTTCGATCATTATTTTAGAGGATAACGCAAGTTAGGTCTGGGATAGGTCTGGGATTAGCCCTCATCAGACTCATACTTTCGCATTCTTCACATACTTGTTGAACGGATCCTGGGTTTTTTCTGGTTTGGATCACGTAGTAATGTGGGACCACACTGAAACAATCAATTAAACCTGGTCATGATAAATATTTTAGAGGATAACGCGTGATAGTTCTGGGTTAGGTCTAGGATTTGTCCTCATCAGGCTCATACATTCGCATATTTCTCATACTTCATGGCTAGATCCTGGGCTGTTTCTGGATTGTATCACGTAGTAATGTGGTACCACGCTGAAACAGTCAATTAAACCTGGTTTCGATCAATATTTCAGAGGATAACGCAAGTTAGGTCTGGGATAGGTCAGGGATTCGCCCTCATCAGGCTCATACTTTCGCAGTTTTATCATACATGTTGGCGTGATCGAGGGTTTTTTCTGCTTTGGATCACGTAGTAAAGTAGTACCACACTGAAACAGTCCACTAAACCTGGTTTGGATCAATATTTTAGAGGATAACGCATGTTAGGTCTAGGTTAGCCCTGGGATTTTCACTCATCAGACTCATACTTTCGCATTCTTCACATACTTGTTGAACGGATCCTGGGTTTTTTCTGGTTTGGATCACGTAGTAAAGTGGTACCACAACTAAAACAGTCAATTAAACCTGGTTTGGATCAATATTGTAGAGGATAACGCATGTTAGGTCTAGGTTAGCCCTGGGATTTTCACTCATCAGACTCATACTTTCGCATTCTTCACATACTTGTTGAACGGATCCTGGGTTTTTTCTGGTTTGGGACACGTTGTAATGTGGGACCACAATGAAGCAATCAATTAAACCTGGTCATGATAAATATTTTAGAGGATAACGCATGTTAGGTCTGGGTTAGGTCTAGGATTTGCCCTCGTCAGGCTCATACTTTCGCATATTTCTCATACTTCATTGCTAGATCCTGGGCTATTTCTGGATTGGATCACGTAGTAATGTGGTACCACACTGAAACAGTCAATTAAACCTGGTTTTGATCAATATTTTAGAGAATAATTCATGTGATGTCTAGGTTAGGTCTAGGATTTGCCCTCGTCAGGCTCATACTTTCGCATATTTCTCATACTTCATTGCTAGATCCTGGGATATTTCTGGATTGGATCACGTAGTAATGTGGTACCACACTGAAACAGTCAATTAAACCTGGTTTCAATCAATATTTTAGAGGATAACGCAAGTTAGGTCTGGGATAGGTCTGGGATTTGCCCTCATCAGGGTCATACTTTCGCAGTTTTATCATACATGTTGGCGTGATCGAGGGTTTTTTCTGCTTTGGATCACGTAGTAAAGTGGTACCACACTGAAACAGTCCAGTAATCCTGGTTTGGATCAATATTTTAGAGGATAACGCATGTTAGGTCTGTTTTAGGCCGGGGATTTGCCCTCGTCAGGCTCATACTTTCGCATATTTCTCAGACTTCATGGCTAGATCCTGGGCTATTTCTGGATTAGATCACGTAGTAATGTGCTACCACACTGAAACATTCAATTAAAGCAGGTCTTGATAAATATTTTAGAGGAAAACGCATGTTAGGTCTGGGTCAGGTCTAGAATTTGCCCTCATCAGGCTCATACTTTCGCATATTTCTCATACTTCATGGCTAGATCCTGGGCTGTTTCTGGATTGTATCACGTAGTAATGTGGTACCACGCTGAAACAGTCAATTAAACCTGGTTTCGATCAATATTTTAGAGGATAACGCATGTTAGGTCTGGGATAGGTCTAGGATTTGCCCTCATCAGACTCATACTTTCGCAACACTTCACATACTCGTTGAACAGATCCTGGGTTATTTTCTGGTTTGGATCACATAGTAATGTGGTACCACACAGAAACAGTCGATTAAAACAGGTTTCGATCAATAATTTAGAGCATAGCGCGAGTTAGGTCTGGGATAGGTCTGGGATTTGCCCTCATCAGGCTCATACTTTCGCGTTTTTCACTTACTTGTTGAACTGATCCTGGGTTTTTTCTGGTTTGGATCACGTAGCAATGTGGTACCACACTGAAACAGTCAATTAAACCTGGTCTTGATAAATATTTTAGAGGATAACGCATGTTAGGTCTGGGATAGGTCTAGGATTTGCCCTCATCAGACTCATACTTTCGCACACTTCACATACTCGTTGAACAGATCCTGAGTTATTTTCTGGTTTGGATCACATAGTAATGTGGTACCACACTGAAACAGTCGATTAAACCTGGTTTCGATCATTATTTTAGAGGATAACGCAAGTTAGGTCTGCGATAGGTCTGGGATTAGCCCTCATCAGACTCATACTTTCGCATTCTTCACATACTTGTTGAACGGATCCTGGGTTTTTTCTGGTTTGGATCACGTAGTAATGTGGGACCACACTGAAACAATCAATTAAACCTGGTCATGATAAATATTTTAGAGGATAACGCATGTTAGGTCTGGGTTAGGTCTAGGATTTGCCCTCGTCAGGCTCATACTTTCGCATATTTCTCATACTTCATGGCTAGATCCTGGGCTATTTCTGGATCGCATCACGTAGTAATAAAGTACAACACTGAAACAGTCAATTAAACCTAGTTTCCATCAATATTTTAGAGGACAACGCATGTTAGGTCTAGGTAAGGCCTGGGATTTGCCCTCATCAGGGTCATACTTTCGCATTCTTCACATACTTGTTGAACGGGTCCTGGGGTTTTTCTGGTTTGGATCACGTAGTAGTGTGGGACCACACTGAAACAATCAATTAAACCTGGTCATGATAAATATTTTAGAGGATAGCGCATGTTAGGTCTGGGTTAGGTCTAGGATTTGCCCTCGTCAGGCTCATACTTTCGCATATTTCTCATACTTCATGGCTAGATCCTGGGCTATTTCTGGATCGCATCACGTAGTAATAAAGTACAACACTGAAACAGTCAATTAAACCTAGTTTCCATCAATATTTTAGAGGACAACGCATGTTAGGTCTATGTAAGGCCTGGGATTTGCCCTCATCAGGGTCATACTTTTGCATTCTTCACATACTTGTTGAACGGATCCTGTGTTTTTTCTGGTTTGGATCACGTAGTAATGTGGTACCACACTGAAGCATTCAATTAAACCTGGTCTTGATAAATATTTTGGAGGATAACGCATGTTAGGTTTGGGTTAGGTCTAGGATTTGTCCCCATCAGGCTCATACATTCGCATATTTCTCATACTTCGTGGCTAGATCCTGGGCTGTTTCTGGATTGTATCACGTAGTAATGTGGTACCACACTCAAACAGCCAATTAAACCTTGTTTTCATCAATATTTTAGAGAATAATTCATGTTATGTCTAGGTTAGGTCTGGGATTTGCTCTCATCAGGCTCATTCTTTCGCATATTTCTCATACTTGATGGCTAGATCCTGGGCTTTTTCTGGATCGCATCACGTAGTAATGAAGTACAACACTGAAACAGTCAATTAAACCTAGTTTCCATCAATATTTTAGAGGACAACGCATGTTAGTTCTAGGTAAGGCCTGGGATTTGCCCTCATCAGGGTCATACTTTCGCATTCTTCACATACTTGTTGAACGGATCCTGGGTTTTTTCTGGTTTGGATCACGTAGCAATGTGGTACCACACTGAAACAGTCAATTAAACCTGGTCTTGATAAATATTTTAGAGGATAACGCATGTTAGGTCTGGGATAGGTCTAGGATTTGCCCTCATCAGACTCATACTTTCGCACACTTCACATACTCGTTGAACAGATCCTGAGTTATTTTCTGGTTTGGATCACATAGTAATGTGGTACCACACTGAAACAGTCGATTAAACCAGGTTTCGATCAATATTTTTGAGGATAACGCATGTTAGGTCTAGGTTAGGCCGGGGATTTTCACTCATCAGACTCATACTTTCGCATTCTTCACATACTTGTTGAACGGATCCTGGGTTTTTTCTGGTTTGGATCACGTAGTAAAGTGGTACCACAACTAAAACAGTCAATTAAACCTGGTTTCGATCATTATTTTAGAGGATAACGCAAGTTAGGTCTGGGATAGGTCTGGGATTAGCCCTCATCAGACTCATACTTTCGCATTCTTCACATACTTGTTGAACGGATCCTGGGTTTTTTCTGGTTTGGATCACGTAGTAATGTGGGACCACACTGAAACAATCAATTAAACCTGGTCATGATAAATATTTTAGAGGATAACGCATGTTAGGTCTGGGTTAGGTCTAGGATTTGCCCTCGTCAGGCTCATACTTTCGCTTATTTCTCATACTTCATGGCTAGATCCTGGGCTATTTCTGGATCGCATCACGTAGTAATGAAGTACAACACTGAAACAGTCAATTAAACCTAGTTTCCATCAATATTTTAGAGGACAACGCATGTTAGGTCTAGGTAAGGCCTGGGATTTGCCCTCATCAGGGTCATACTTTCGCATTCTTCACATACTTGTTGAACGGATCCTGGGTTTTTTCTGGATTGGATCACGTAGTAATGTGGTACCACACTGAAACATTCAATTAAACCAGGTCTTGATAAATATTTTAGAGGAAAACGCATGTTAGTTCTGGGTTAGGACTAGGATTTGCCCTCGTCAGGCTCATACTTTCGCATATTTCTCATACTTCATGGCTAGATCCTGGGCTATTTCTGGATTGTATCACGTAGTAACGTGGTACCACGCTGAAACAATCAATTAAACCTGGTCATGATAAATATTTTAGAGGATAACGCATGATAGGTCTGGGTTAGGTCTAGGATTTGCCCTCGTCAGGCTCATACTTTCGCATATTTCTCATACTTCATGGCTAGATCCTGGGCTATTTCTGGATTGGATCACGTAGTAAAGTGGTACCACACTGAAACAGTCAATTAAACCTGGTTTCGATCAATATTTTAGAGGACAATGCAAGTTAGGTCTGTGTTAGGTCTGGGATTTGCCACATCAGGGTCATACTTTCGCATTTTTCACATACTTGTTGAACAGATCCTGGGTTTTTTCTGGTTTGGATCGCGCAGTAATGTGGTACCACACAGAAACAGCCCACTGAACCTGGTTTCGATCAATATTTTAGAGGATAACGAAAGTTATGTCTAGGTTAGGCCTGGGATTTGCCCTCATCAGACTCATTCTTTCGCATTCTTCACATACTTGTTGAACGGATCCTGCGTTTTTTCTGGTTTGGTTCACGTAGTAATGTGGTACCACACTGAAACATTCAGTTAAACCTGGTCTTGATAAATATTTTTGAGGATAACCCATGTTAGGTCTGGTTTAGGTCTAGGATTTGCCCTCATCAGGCTCATACTTTCGCATATTTCTTATACTTCATGGATAGATCCTGGGCTATTTTCTGCTTTGGATCACATAGTAATGTGGTACCACACTGAAACAGTCGATTAAACCAGGTTTCGATCAATATTTTTGAGGATAACGCATGTTATGTCTAGGTTAGGCCTGGGATTTTCACTCATCAGACTCATTCTTTCGCATTCTTCACATACTTGTTGAACGGATCCTGGGTTTTTTCTGGTTTGGTTCACGTAGTAATGTGGTACCACACTGAAACATTCAGTTAAACCTGGTCTTGATAAATATTTTTGAGGATAACCCATGTTAGGTCTGGGTTAGGTCTAGGATTTGCTCTCGTCAGGGTCATACTTTCGCATATTTCTCATACCTCATGGCTAGATCCTGGGCTATTTTCTGGTTTGGATCACATAGTAATGTGGTACCACACTGAAACAGTCGATTAAACCAGGTTTCGATCAATATTTTTGAGGATAGCCCATGTTAGGTCTAGGTTAGGCCTGGGATTTTCACTCATCAGACTCATTCTTTCGCATTCTTCACATACTTGTTGAACGGATCTTGGGTTTTTTCTGGTGTGGATCACGTAGTAATGTGGTGCCACACTGAAACAGTCAATTAAACCTGGTTTCGATCAATATTTTAGAGGATAACGCAAGTTAGGTCTGGGATAGGTCTGGGATTTTCACTCATCAGACTCATACTTTCGCATTCTTCACATACTTGTTGAACGGATCCTGGGTTTTTTCTGGTTTGGATCCCGTAGTAATGTGGGACCACACTGAACCAGTCGATTAAACCTGGTTTCGATTAATATTTTTGAGGATAACGCATGTTAGGTCTGACATAGGTCTGGGATTTGCCCTCATCAGGCTCATACTTTCGCAGTTTTAACATGCATGTTGACCTGATCGAGGGTTTTGCTGCTTTGGATCACGTAGTAAAGTGGTACCACACTGAAACAGTCCATTAAACCTGGTTTGGATCAATATTTAGGAGGATAACGCATGTTAGGTCTAGGTTAGGCCGAGGATTTTCACTCATCAGGCTCATACTTTCGCGTATTTCACATACTTGTTGAACAGATCCTGGGTTTTTTTCTGGTTTTGACCACGTAGTAGTGTGGTACCACACAGAAACTGTCCATTAAACCTGGTTTCGATCAATATTTTTGAGGATAACGCATGTTAGGTCTAGGTTAGGCCGAGGATTTTCACTCATCAGACTCATACTTTCGCATTCTTCACATACTTGTTGAATGGATCCTGGGGTTTTACTGGTTTGGATCACGTAGTAATGTGGGACCACACTGAAACAGTCGATTAAACCTGTTTTCGATCAATATTTTAGAGGATAACGCAAGTTAGGTCTGGGATAGGTCTGGGATTTTCACTCATCAGACTCATACTTTCGCATTCTTCACATACTTGTTGAACGGATCCTGGGTTTTTTTTGGTTTGGATCACGTAGTAATGTGGGACCACTCTGAAACAGTCGATTAAACCTGATTTCGATTAATATTTTTGAGGATAACGCTTGTTAGGTCTGACATAGGTCTGGGATTTGCCCTCATCAGGCTCATACTTTCGCAGTTTTAACATGCATGTTGACCTGATCGAGGGTTTTTTCTGCATTGGATCACGTAGTAAAGTGGTACCACACTGAAACAGTCAATTAAACCTGGTTTCGATCAATATTTTTGAGGATATCGCATGTTAGGTCTAGGTTAGGCCGAGGATTTTCACTCATCAGACTCATACTTTCGCATTCTTCACATACTTGTAGAATGGATCCTGGGTTTTTTTCTGGTTTGGATCACGTAGTAGTGTGGTACCACACTGAAACTGTCCATTAAACCTGGTTTCGATCAATATTTTTGAGGATAACGCATGTTAGGTCTAGGTTAGGCCGAGGATTTTCACTCATCAGACTCATACTTTCGCATTCTTCACATACTTGTTGAATGGATCCTGGGGTTTTACTGGTTTGGATCACGTAGTAATGTGGTACCACACTGAAACAGTCAATTAAACCTGGTTTCGATCAATATTTTAGAGGATAACGCAAGTTAGGTCTGGGATCGGTCTGGGATTTGCCCTCATCAGGCTCATACTTTCGCGTTTTTCACATACTGGTTGAACTGATCCTGGGTTTTTTTCTGGTTTGGATCACGTAGTAGTGTGGTACCACACTGAAACTGTCCATTAAACCTGGTTTCGATCAATATTTTTGAGGATAACGCATGTTAGGTCTAGGTTAGGCCGAGGATTTTCACTCATCAGACTCATACTTTCCCATTCTTCAGATACTTGTTGAACGGATCCTGGGTTTTTTTCTGGTTTGGATCACGTAGTAGTGTGGTACCACACTGAAACTGTCCATTAAACCTGGTTTCGATCAATATTTTTGAGGATAACGCATGTTAGGTCTAGGTTAGGTCTAGGATTTGCTCTCGTCAGGCTCATACTTTCGCATATTTCTCATACCTCATGGCTAGATCCTGGGCTATTTTCTGGTTTGGATCACATAGTAATGTGGTACCACACTGAAACAGTCGATTAAACCAGGTTTCGATGAATATTTTTGAGGATAACGCATGTTAGGTCTAGGTTAGGCCTGGGATTTTCACTCATCAGACTCATTCTTTCGCATTCTTCACATACTTGTTGAACGGATCCTGGGTTTTTTCTGGTTTGGATCACGTAGTAATGTGGGACCACACTGAAACAATCAATTAAACCTAGTCTTGATAAATATTTTAGAGGATAACGCATGTTAGGTCTGAGTTAGGTCTAGGATTTGCTCTCGTCAGACTCATACTTTCGCATATTTCTCATACCTCATGGCTAGATCCTGGGCAATTTTCTGGTTTGGATCACATAGTAATGTGGTACCACACTGAAACAGTCGATTAAACCAGGTTTCGATCAATATTTTTGAGGATAACGCATGTTAGGTCTAGGTTAGGCCTGGGATTTTCACTCATCAGACTCATTCTTTCGCATTCTTCACATACTTGTTGAACGGATCTTGGGTTTTTTCTGGTGTGGATCACGTAGTAATGTGGTACCACACTGAAACTGTCCATTAGACCTGGTTTCGATCAATATTTTTGAGGATAACGCATGTTAGGTCTAGGTTAGGCCGAGGATTTTCACTTATCAGACTCATACTTTCGCATTCTTCACATACTTGTTGAACGGATCCTGGGTTTTTTCTGGTTTGGACCACGTAGTAATGTGGTACCACACTGAAACAGTCAATTAAACCTGGTTTCGATCAATATTCTAGAGAATAATCCATGTTAGGTCTAGGTTAGGTCTGGGATTTCCTCTCATCTGGCTCATTCTTTCGCATATTTCTCATACTTGATGGTATAGATCATGGGCTTTTTCTGGATTGCATCACGTAGTAATGAAGTACAACACTGAAACAGTCAATTAAACCAAGTTTCCATCAATATTTTAGAGGACAACGCATGCTAGGTCTAGGTTTGGCCTGGGATTTGCCCTCATCAGGGTCATACTTTCGCAGTTTTAACATACATGTTGACCTGATCGAGGGTTTTTTCTGCTTTGGATAACGTAGTAAAGTGGTATCACACTGAAGCTGTCCATTAAACCTGGTTAGGATCAATATTTTAGAGGATAACGCATGTTAGGTTTGGGTTAGGTCTAGGATTTGCCCTCGTCAGGCTCATACTTTCGCATATTTCTCATACTTCATGGCTAGATCCTGGGCTGTTTCAGGATTGTATCACGTGGTAACGTGGTACCACGCTGAAACAGTCAATTAAACCTGGTTTCGATCAATATTTTAGAGGATAACGCAAGTTAGGTCTGGGATAGGTCTGGGATTCGCCTTTATCAGGCTCATACTTTCGCGTTTTTCACATACTTGTTGAACTGATCCTGGGTTTTTTCTGGTTTGGTTCACGTAGTAATGTGGTACCACACTGAAACAGTCCATTAAACCTGGTTTCGCTCAATATTTTAGAAGATAACGCATGTTAGGTACAGGTTTGGTCTGGGATTTGCCCTCATCAGGGTCATACTTTCGCAGTTTTAACATGCATGTTGACCTGATCGAGGGTTTTCTCTGCTTTGGATCACGTAGTAAAGTGGTACCACACTAAAACAGTCAATTAAACCTGGTTTCGAGCAATATTTTTGAGGATAACGCATGTTAGGTCTAGGTTAGGCCTGGGATTTTCACTCATCAGATTCATTCTTTCGCATTCTTCACATACTTGTTGAACGGATCTTTGGTTTTTTCTGGTGTGGATCACGTAGTAATGTGGTGCCACACTGAAACAGTCAATTAAAACTGGTTTCGATCAATATTTTAGAGGATAACGCAAGTTAGGTCTGGGATAGGTCTGGGATTTTCATTCATCAGACTCATACTTTCGCATTCTTCACATACTTGTTGAACGGATCCTGGGTTTTTTCTGCGTTCGATCACGTAGTAAAGTGGTACCACACTAAAACAGTCAATTAAACCTGGTTTCGATCAACATTTTAGAGGATAACGAAAGTTATGTCTAGTTTAGGCCTGGGATTTGCCCTCATGAGACTCATACTTTCGCATACTTCACATACTTGTTGAACAGATCCTGGGTTTTTTTCTGGTTTGGATCACGTAGTAATGTGGTACCACACTGAAACAGTCAATTAAACCTGGTTTCGATCAATATTTTAGAGGATAACGCAAGTTAGGTCTGGGATAGGTCTGGGATTTGCCCTCATCAGGCTCATACTTTCGCGTATTTCACATTCTTGATGAACAGATCCTGGGTTTTTTTCTGGTTTGGATCACGTAGTAGTGTGGTACCACACTGAAACTGTCCATTAAACCTGGTTTCGATCAATATTTTAGACAATAATTCATGTTAGGTCTAGGTTAGGTCTGGGATTTGCTCTCATCAGGCTCATACTTTCGCAGTTTTAACATGCATGTTGACCTGATCGAGTGTTTTTTCTGCATTGGATCACGTAGTAAAGTAGTACCACACTAAAACAGTCAATTAAACCTGGTTTCGATCAACATTTTAGAGGATAACGAAAGTTATGTCTAGTTTAGGCCTGGGATTTGCCCTCATCAGACTCATACTTTCGCATACTTCACATACTTGTTGACCTGATCGAGGGTTTTTTCTGCATTGGATCACGTAGTAAAGTGGTACCACACTGAAACAGTCAATTAAACCTGGTTTCGATCAATATTTTAGAGGATAACGCAAGTTAGGTCTGGGATAGGTCTGGGATTTGCCCTCATCAGGCTCATACTTTCGCGTATTTCACTTACTTGTTGAACAGATCCTGGGTTTTTTTCTGGTTTGGATCACGTAGTAGTGTGGTACCACACTGAAACTGTCCATTAAACCTGGTTTCGATCAATATTTTAGAGGATAACGCATGTAACGTCTAGGTTAGGCCGAGGATTTTCACTCATCAGACTCATACTTTCGCATTCTTCACATACTTGTTGAATGGATCCCGGGGTTTTACTGGTTTGGATCACGTAGTAATGTGGTACCACACTGAAACAGTCAATTAAACCTGGTTTCGATCAATATTTTAGAGGATAACGCAAGTTAGGTCTGGGATAGGTCTGGGATTTGCCCTCATCAGGCTCATACTTTCGCGTTTTTCACATACTGGTTGAACAGATCCTGGGTTTTTTTCTGGTTTGGATCACGTAGTAGTGTGGTACCACACTGAAACTGTCCATTGAACCTGGTTTCGATCAATATTTTTGAGGATAACGCATGTTAGGTCTAGGTTAGGCCGAGGATTTTCACTCATCAGGCTCATACTTTCGCGTATTTCACATACTTGTTGAACAGATCCTGGGTTTTTTTCTGGTTTGGATCACGTAGTAGTGTGGTACTACACTGAAACTGTCCATTAAACCTGGTTTCGAACAATATTTTTGAGGATAACGCATGTTAGGTCAAGGTTAGGCCGAGGATTTTCACTCATCAGACTCATACTGTCGCATTCTTCACATACTTGTTGAATGGATCCTGGGGTTCTACTGGTTTGGATCACGTAGTAATGTGGTACCACACTGAAACAGTCAATTAAACCTGGTTTCGATCAATATTTTAGAGGATAACGCAAGTTAGGTCTGGGATCGGTCTGGGATTTGCCCTCATCAGGCTCATACTTTCGCGTTCTTCACATACTGGTTGAACAAATCCTGGGTTTTTTTCTAGTTTGGATCACGTAGTAGTGTGGTACCACACTGAAACTGTCCATTAAACCTGGTTTCGATCAATATTTTTGAGGATAACGCATGTTAGGTCTAGGTTAGGCCGAGGATTTTCACTCATCAGACTCATTCTTTCGCATTCTTCACATACTTGTTGAACGGATCTTGGGTTTTTTCTGGTGTGGATCACGTAGTAATGTGGTACCACACAGAGACTGTCCATTAAACCTGGTTTCGATCAATATTCTTGAGGATAACGCATGTTAGGTCTAGGTTAGGTCTAGGATTTGCTCTCGTCAGGCTCATACTTTCGCATATTTCTCATACCTCATGGCTAGATCCTGGGCTATTTTCTGGTTTGGATCACGTAGTAATGTGGGACCACACTGAAACAGTCGATTAAACCTGGTTTCGATTAATATTTTTGAGGATAACGCATGTTAGGTCTGGGATAGGTCTGGGATTTGCCCTCATCAGGCTCATACTTTCGCAGTTTTAACATGCATGTTGACCTGATCGAGGGTTTTTTCTGCGTTCGATCACGTAGTAAAGTGGTACCACACTAAAACTGTCAATTAAACCTGGTTTCGATCAATATTTTAGAGGATAACGCAAGTTAGGTCTGGGATAGGTCTGGGATTTGCCCTCATCAGGCTCATACTTTCGCGTGTTTCACATACTTGTTGAACAGATCCTGGGTTTTTTTCTGGTTTGGATCACGTAGTAATGTGGTACCACACTGAAACAGTCAATTAAACCTGGTTTCGATCAATATTTTAGAGGATAACGCAAGTTAGGTCTGGGATAGGTCTGGGATTTGCCCTCATCAGGCTCATACTTTCGCGTGTTTCACATACTTGTTGAACAGATCCTGGGTTTTTTTCTGGATTGGATCACGTAGTAATGTGGTACCACACTGAAACAGTCAATTAAACCTGGTTTCGATCAATATTTTAGAGGATAACGCAAGTTAGGTCTGGGATAGGTCTGGGATTTGCCTCATCAGGCTCATACTTTCGCGAATTTCACATACCTGTTGAACAGAACCTGGGTTTTTTTCTGGTTTGGATCACGTAGTAGTGTGGTACCACACTGAAACTGTCCATTAAACCTGGTTTCGATCAATATTTTTGAGGATAACGCATGTTAGGTCTAGGTTAGGCGAGGATTTTCACTCATCAGACTCATACTTTCGCATACTTCACATACTTGTTGAACAGATCCTGGGTTTTTTTCTGGTTTGGATCACGTAGTAGTGTGGTACCACACTGAAACTGTCCATTAAACCTGGTTTCGATCAATACTTTAGAGAATAATTCATGTTAGGTCTAGGTTAGGTCTGGGATTTGCTCTCATCAGGCTCATTCTTTCGCATATTTCTCATACTTGATGGCTAGATCCTGGGCTTTTTCTGGATTGCATCACGTAGTAATGAAGTACAACACTGAAACAGTCAATTAAACCTGGTTTCCATCAATATTTTAGAGGACAACGCATGTTAGGTCTTGGTTAGGCCTGGGATTTGCCCTCATCAGGGTCATACTGTCGCAGTTTTAACATACATGTTGACCTGATCGAGGGTTTTTTCTGCTTTGGATCACGTAGTAAAGTGGTACCACACTGAAGCAGTCCATTAAACCTGGTTTCGATTAATATTTTTGAGGATAACGCATGTTATGTCTGGGATAGGTCTGGGATTTGCCCTCATCAGGGTCATACTTTCGCAGTTTTAACATGCATGTTGACCTGATCGAGGGTTTTTTCTGCATTGGATCACGTAGTAAAGTGGTACCACACTAAAACAGTCAATTAAACCTGGTTTCGATCAACATTTTAGAGGATAACGAAAGTTATGTCTAGTTTAGGCCTGGGATTTGCCCTCATCAGACTCATACTTTCGCATACTTCACATACTTGTTGAACAGATCCTGGGTTTTTTTCTGGTTTGGATCACGTAGTAATGTGGTACCACACTGAAACAGTCAATTAAACCTGGTTTCGATCAACATTTTAGAGGATAACGAAAGTTATGTCTAGTTTAGGCCTGGGATTTGCCCTCATCAGACTCATACTTTCGCATACTTCACATACTTGTTGAACAGATCCTGGGTTTTTTTCTGGTTTGGATCACGTAGTAGTGTGGTACCACACTGAAACTGTCCATTAAACCTGGTTTCGATCAATATTTTTGTGGATAGCGCATGTTAGGTCTAGGTTAGGCCGAGGATTTTCACTCATCAGACTCATACTTTCGCATTCTTCTCATACTTGTTGAACGGATCCTGGCGTTTTACTGGTTTGGATCACGTAGTAATGTGGTACCACACTGAAACAGTCAATTAAACCTGGTTTCGATCAATATTTTCGAGAATAATCCATGTTAGGTCTAGGTTAGGTCTGGGATTTGCTCTCATCAGGCTCATTCTTTCGCAAATTTCTCATACTTGATGGCTAGATCCTGGGCTTTTTCTGGATTGCATCACGTAGTAATGAAGTACAACACTGAAACAGTCAATTAAACCAAGTTTCCATCAATATTTTAGAGGAGAACGCATGTTAGGTCTAGGTTAGGCCTGGGATTTGCCCTCATCAGGGTCATACTTTCGCAGTTTTAACATACATGTTGACCTGATCGAGGGTTTTTTCTGCTTTGGATCACGTAGTAAAGTGGTATCACACTGATGCTGTCCATTAAACCTGGTTTGGATCAATATTTTAGAGGATAACGCATGTCAAGTTTGGGTTAGGTCTAGGATTTGCCCTCGTCAGGCTCATACTTTCGCATATTTCTCATACTTCAAGGCTAGATCCTGCGCTGTTTCAGGATTGTATCACGTAGTAACGTGGTACCACGCTGAAGCAGTCCATTAAACCTGGTTTCGATCAATATTTTAGAGGATAACGCAAGTTAGGTCTGGGATAGGTCTGGGATTCGCCTTTATCAGGCTCATACTTTCGCGTTTTTCACATACTTGTTGAACTGATCCTGGGTTTTTTCTGGTTTGGTTCACGTAGTATTGTGGTACCACACTGAAACAGTCCATTAAACCTGGTTTCGCTCAATATTTTAGAAGATAACGCATGTTAGGTATAGGTTTGGCCTGGGATTTGCCCTCATCAGGGTCATACTTTCGCAGTTTTAACATGCATGTTGACCTGATCGAGGGTTTTTTCTGCTTTGGATCACGTAGTAAAGTGGTACCACACTAAAACAGTCAATTAAACCTGGTTTCGATCAATATTTTTGAGGATAACGCATGTTAGGTCTAGGTTAGGCCTGGGATTTTCACTCATCAGATTCATTCTTTCGCATTCTTCACATACTTGTTGAACGGATCTTGGGTTTTTTCTGGTGTGGATCACGTAGTAATGTGGTGCCACACTGAAACAGTCAATTAAACCTGGTTTCGATTAATATTTTTGAGGATAACGCATGTTAGGTCTGGGATAGGTCTGGGATTTGCCCTCATCAGGCTCATACTTTCGCAGTTTTAACATGCATGTTGAACAGATCCTGGGTTTTTTTCTGGTTTGGATCACGTAGTAATGTGGTACCACACTGAAACAGTCAATTAAACCAGGTTTCGATCAATATTTTAGAGAATAATTCATGTTAGGTCTGGGTTAGCCCTGAGATTTTCGCTCATCAGACTCATACTTTCGCATTCTTCAGATACTTGTTGAACGGATCCTGGGTTTTTTCTGGTATGGTTCACGTAGTAATGTGGTACCACACTGAAACAATCAATTAAACCAGGTCTTGATAAATATTTTCGATGATAACGCATGTTAGGTCTGGGTTAGGTCTAGGATTTGCCCTCATCAGGCACATACTTTCGCATATTTCTCATACTTCATGGCTAGATCCTGGGCTATTTCTGGATTGGATCACGTAGTAATGTGGTACCACACTGGAACAGTCAATTAAACCTGGTTTCGATCAATATTTTAGAGGACAATGCAAGTTAGGTCTGGGTTAGGTCTGGGATTTGCCCACATCAGGGTCATACTTTCGCATTCTTCAGATACTTGTTGAACGGATCCTGGGTTTTTTCTGGTATGGCTCACGTAGTAATGTGGTACCACACTGAAACAATCAATTAAACCAGGTCTGGATAAATATTTTAGATGATAACGCATGTTAGGTCTGGGTTAGGTCTAGGATTTGCCCTCATCAGGCTCATATTTTCGCATATTTCTCATACTTCATGGCTAGATCCTGGGCTATTTCTGGATTGGATCACGTAGTAATGTGGTACCACACTGGAACAGTCAATTAAACCTGGTTTCGATCAATATTTTAGAGGACAATGCAAGTTAGATCTGGGTTAGGTCTGGGATTTGCCCACAGCAGGGTCATACTTTCGCATTTTTCACATACTTGTTGAACAGATCCTGGGTTTTTTCTGGTTTGGATCGCGCAGTAATGTGGTACCACACTGAAACAGCCCACTGAACCTGGTTTCGATCAATATTTTAGAGCATAACGAAAGTTATGTCTAGGTTAGGCCAGGGATTTGCCCTCATCAGACCCATGCTTTCGCAATTTTCACATACTTGTTGAACAGATCCTGGTTTTTTTCTGGTATGGATCACGTAGTAATGTGGTACCACACTGAAACATTCAGTTAAACCTGGTCTTGATAAATAGTTTTGAGGATAACGCATGTTAGGTCTGGGTTAGGTCTAGGATTTGCCCTCATCAGGCTCATACTTTCGCATATTTCTTATACTTCATGGATAGATCCTGGGCTATTTCTGGATTGGATCACAAAGTAATGTGGTACCACACTGAAACAGTCGATTAAACCAGGTTTCCATCAATATTTTTGAGGATAACGCATGTTAGGTCTAGGTTAGGCCTGGGATTTTCACTCATCAGACTCATTCTTTCGCATTCTTCACATACTTGTTGAACGAATCCTGGGGTTTTACTGGACTGGATCACGTAGTAATGTGGTACCACACTGAAACAGTCAATTAAACCTGGTTTCGATCAATATTTTAGAGAATAATTCATGTTAGGTCTAGGTTAGGTCTGGGATTTGCTCTCATCAGGGTCATTCTTTCGCATATTTCTCATACTTGATGGCTAGATCCTGGGCTTTTTCTGGATTGCATCACGTAGTAATGATGTACAACACTGAAGCAGTCAATTAAACCTGGTTTCCATCAATATTTTAGAGGACAACGCATGTTAGGTCTGGGATAGGTCTGGGATTTGCCCTCATCAGGCTCATACTTTGGCAGTTTTAACATGCATGTTGACCTGTTCGAGGGTTGTTTCTGCATTGGATCACGTAGTAAAGTGGTACCACACTAAAACAGTCAATTAAACCTGGTTTCGATCAACATTTTGGAGGATAACGCAAGTTAGGTCTGGGATAGGTCTGGGATTTGCCCACATCAGGCTCACACTTTCGCGTTTTTCACATACTTGTTGAACTGATCCTGGGTTTTTTCTGGTTTGGTTCACGTAGTAATGTGGTACCACACTGAAACAGTCCATTAAACCTGGTTTCGATCAATATTTTAGAGCATAACGAAAGTTATGTCTAGGTTAGGCCAGGGATTTGCCCTCATCAGACTCATGCTTTCGCATTTTTCACATACTTGTTGAACAGATTCTGGGTTTTTTCTGGTATGGATCACGTAGTAATGTGGTACCACACTGAAGCAGCCCACTGAACCTGGTTTCGATCAATATTTTAGAGGACAACGCAACTTAGGTCTCGGTAAGGCCTGAGATTTTCACTGATCAGACTCATACTTTCGCATTCTTCACATACTTGTTGAACGGATCCTGGGTTTTTTCTGGTTTGGTTCTCGTAGTAATGTGGTACCACACTGAAACATTCAATTAAACCTGGTCTTGATAAATATTTTAGAGGATAACGCATGTTAGGTTTGGGTTAGGTCTAGGATTTGCCCTCATCAGGCTCATACTTTCGCATATTTCACATACTTCATGGCTAGATCCTGGGCTGTTTCTGGATTGTATCACGTAGTAATGTGGTACCACGCTGAAACAGTCGATTAAACCTGGTTTCGATCAATATTTTAGAGGATAACACAAGTTAAGTCTGGGATAGGTCTGGGATTTGTCCTCAACAGACTCATACTTTCGCGTTTTTCACATACTTGTTGAACAGGTCCTGGGTTATTTTCTGGTTTGGATCACATAGTAATGTGGTACCACACTGAAACAGTCGATTAAACCAGGTTTCGATCAATATTTTTGAGGATAACGCATGTTAGATCTAGGTTAGGCCTGGGATTTTCACTCAACGGACTCATACTTTCGCATTCTTCACATACTTGTTGAACGGATCCTGGGTTTTTTCTGGTTTGGATCACGTAGTAATGTGGGCCACACTGAAACAGTCAATTAAACCTGGTTTCGATCAATATTTTAGAGAATAATTCATGTTAGGTCTAGGTTAGGTCTGGGATTTGCTCCCATCAGGCTCATTCTTTCGCATATTTCTCATACTTGATGGCTAGATCCTGGGCTTTTTCTGGATTGCATCAGGTAGTAATGAAGTACAACACTGAAACAGTCAATTAAACCTGGTTTCCATCAATATCTTAGAGGACAACGCAAGTTAGGTCTGGGATATGTCTGGGATTTGCCCTCATCAGGCTCATACTTTCGCGTTTTTCACATACTTGTTGAACAGATCCTGGGTTTTTTCTGGTTTGGATCCCGTAGTAGTGTGGTGCCACGCTGAAACAGTCCATTAGACCTGGTTTGGATCAATATTATAGAGGATAACGCATGTTAGGTCTAGGTTAGGCCTGGGATTTTCACTCATCAGACTCATACTTTCGCATTCTTCACATACTTGTTGAACGGATCCTGGGTTATTTCTGGTTTGTATCACGTAGTAATGTGGGACCACACTGAAACAGTCAATTAAACCAGGTTTCGATCAATATTTTAGAGATTAATTCATGTTAGGTCTATGTTAGGTCTGGGATTTGCTCTCATCAGACTCATTCTTTCGCATATTCCTCATACTTCAAGGCTAGATCCTGTGCTATTTCTGGATTGGATCACGTAGTAAAGTGGTACCACACTGAAACAGTCCATTAAACCTGGTTTCGCTCAATATTTTAGAGGATAACGCATGTAAGGTCTAGGTTAGGTCTGGGATTTGCTCCCATCAGGCTCATTCTTTCGCATATTTCTCATACTTGATGGCTAGATCCCGGGTTTTTTCTGGTTTGGATCACGTAGTAATGTGGTACCACACTGAAACGGTCAACTAAACCTGGTTTCGATCAATATTTTAGAGGATAACGCAAGTTAGGTCTGGGATAGGTCTGGGATTTCACCTCATCAGACTCATACTTTCGCACACTACACATACTCGTTGAACAGGTCCTGGGTTATTTTCTGGTTTGGATCACGTAGTAGTGTGGTACCACACTGAAACTGTCCATTAAACCTGGTTTCGATCAATATTTTTGTGGATAACGCATGTTAGGTCTAGGTTAGGCCCAGGATTTTCACTCATCAGACTCATACTTTCGCATTCTTCTCATACTTGTTGAACGGATCCTGGCGTTTTACTGGTTTGGATCACGTAGTAATGTGGTACCACACTGAAACAGTCAATTAAACCTGGTTTCGATCAATATTTTCGAGAATAATCCATGTTAGGTCTAGGTTAGGTCTGGGATTTGCTCTCATCAGGCTCATTCTTTCGCAAATTTCTCATACTTGATGGCTAGATCCTGGGCTTTTTCTGGATTGCATCACGTAGTAATGAAGTACAACACTGAAACAGTCAATTAAACCAAGTTTCCATCAATATTTTAGAGGAGAACGCATGTTAGGTCTAGGTTAGGCCTGGGATTTGCCCTCATCAGGGTCATACTTTCGCAGTTTTAACATACATGTTGACCTGATCGAGGGTTTTTTCTGCTTTGGATCACGTAGTAAAGTGGTATCACACTGATGCTGTCCATTAAACCTGGTTTGGATCAATATTTTAGAGGATAACGCATGTCAAGTTTGGGTTAGGTCTAGGATTTGCCCTCGTCAGGCTCATACTTTCGCATATTTCTCATACTTCAAGGCTAGATCCTGCGCTGTTTCAGGATTGTATCACGTAGTAACGTGGTACCACGCTGAAGCAGTCCATTAAACCTGGTTTCGATCAATATTTTAGAGGATAACGCAAGTTAGGTCTGGGATAGGTCTGGGATTCGCCTTTATCAGGCTCATACTTTCGCGTTTTCCACTTACTTGTTGAACTGATCCTGGGTTTTTTCTGGTTTGGTTCACGTAGTATTGTGGTACCACACTGAAACAGTCCATTAAACCTGGTTTCGCTCAATATTTTAGAAGATAACGCATGTTAGGTATAGGTTTGGCCTGGGATTTGCCCTCATCAGGGTCATACTTTCGCAGTTTTAACATGCATGTTGACCTGATCGAGGGTTTTTTCTGCTTTGGATCACGTAGTAAAGTGGTACCACACTAAAACAGTCAATTAAACCTGGTTTCGATCAATATTTTTGAGGATAACGCATGTTAGGTCTAGGTTAGGCCTGGGATTTTCACTCATCAGATTCATTCTTTCGCATTCTTCACATACTTGTTGAACGGATCTTGGGTTTTTTCTGGTGTGGATCACGTAGTAATGTGGTGCCACACTG
Organism: Colletes latitarsis; assembly: GCF_051014445.1. Taxonomy (NCBI): domain Eukaryota; kingdom Metazoa; phylum Arthropoda; class Insecta; order Hymenoptera; family Colletidae; genus Colletes; species Colletes latitarsis. The sequence goes on along the minus strand of NC_135136.1, from coordinate 5,360,141 downwards.
AAACAGTCAATTAAACCTGGTTTCGATTAATATTTTTGAGGATAACGCATGTTAGGTCTGGGATAGGTCTGGGATTTGCCCTCATCAGGCTCATACTTTCGCAGTTTTAACATGCATGTTGAACAGATCCTGGGTTTTTTTCTGGTTTGGATCACGTAGTAATGTGGTACCACACTGAAACAGTCAATTAAACCAGGTTTCGATCAATATTTTAGAGAATAATTCATGTTAGGTCTGGGTTAGCCCTGAGATTTTCGCTCATCAGACTCATACTTTCGCATTCTTCAGATACTTGTTGAACGGATCCTGGGTTTTTTCTGGTATGGTTCACGTAGTAATGTGGTACCACACTGAAACAATCAATTAAACCAGGTCTTGATAAATATTTTCGATGATAACGCATGTTAGGTCTGGGTTAGGTCTAGGATTTGCCCTCATCAGGCACATACTTTCGCATATTTCTCATACTTCATGGCTAGATCCTGGGCTATTTCTGGATTGGATCACGTAGTAATGTGGTACCACACTGGAACAGTCAATTAAACCTGGTTTCGATCAATATTTTAGAGGACAATGCAAGTTAGGTCTGGGTTAGGTCTGGGATTTGCCCACATCAGGGTCATACTTTCGCATTCTTCAGATACTTGTTGAACGGATCCTGGGTTTTTTCTGGTATGGCTCACGTAGTAATGTGGTACCACACTGAAACAATCAATTAAACCAGGTCTGGATAAATATTTTAGATGATAACGCATGTTAGGTCTGGGTTAGGTCTAGGATTTGCCCTCATCAGGCTCATATTTTCGCATATTTCTCATACTTCATGGCTAGATCCTGGGCTATTTCTGGATTGGATCACGTAGTAATGTGGTACCACACTGGAACAGTCAATTAAACCTGGTTTCGATCAATATTTTAGAGGACAATGCAAGTTAGATCTGGGTTAGGTCTGGGATTTGCCCACAGCAGGGTCATACTTTCGCATTTTTCACATACTTGTTGAACAGATCCTGGGTTTTTTCTGGTTTGGATCGCGCAGTAATGTGGTACCACACTGAAACAGCCCACTGAACCTGGTTTCGATCAATATTTTAGAGCATAACGAAAGTTATGTCTAGGTTAGGCCAGGGATTTGCCCTCATCAGACCCATGCTTTCGCAATTTTCACATACTTGTTGAACAGATCCTGGTTTTTTTCTGGTATGGATCACGTAGTAATGTGGTACCACACTGAAACATTCAGTTAAACCTGGTCTTGATAAATAGTTTTGAGGATAACGCATGTTAGGTCTGGGTTAGGTCTAGGATTTGCCCTCATCAGGCTCATACTTTCGCATATTTCTTATACTTCATGGATAGATCCTGGGCTATTTCTGGATTGGATCACAAAGTAATGTGGTACCACACTGAAACAGTCGATTAAACCAGGTTTCCATCAATATTTTTGAGGATAACGCATGTTAGGTCTAGGTTAGGCCTGGGATTTTCACTCATCAGACTCATTCTTTCGCATATTTCTCATACTTGATGGCTAGATCCTGGGCTTTTTCTGGATTGCATCACGTAGTAATGAAGTACAACACTGAAACAGTCAATTAAACCTGGTTTCCATCAATATTTTAGAGGACAACGCATGTTAGGTCTTGGTTAGGCCTGGGATTTGCCCTCATCAGGGTCATACTGTCGCAGTTTTAACATACATGTTGACCTGATCGAGGGTTTTTTCTGCTTTGGATCACGTAGTAAAGTGGTACCACACTGAAGCAGTCCATTAAACCTGGTTTCGATTAATATTTTTGAGGATAACGCATGTTATGTCTGGGATAGGTCTGGGATTTGCCCTCATCAGGGTCATACTTTCGCAGTTTTAACATGCATGTTGACCTGATCGAGGGTTTTTTCTGCATTGGATCACGTAGTAAAGTGGTACCACACTAAAACAGTCAATTAAACCTGGTTTCGATCAACATTTTAGAGGATAACGAAAGTTATGTCTAGTTTAGGCCTGGGATTTGCCCTCATCAGACTCATACTTTCGCATACTTCACATACTTGTTGAACAGATCCTGGGTTTTTTTCTGGTTTGGATCACGTAGTAATGTGGTACCACACTGAAACAGTCAATTAAACCTGGTTTCGATCAACATTTTAGAGGATAACGAAAGTTATGTCTAGTTTAGGCCTGGGATTTGCCCTCATCAGACTCATACTTTCGCATACTTCACATACTTGTTGAACAGATCCTGGGTTTTTTTCTGGTTTGGATCACGTAGTAGTGTGGTACCACACTGAAACTGTCCATTAAACCTGGTTTCGATCAATATTTTTGTGGATAGCGCATGTTAGGTCTAGGTTAGGCCGAGGATTTTCACTCATCAGACTCATACTTTCGCATTCTTCTCATACTTGTTGAACGGATCCTGGCGTTTTACTGGTTTGGATCACGTAGTAATGTGGTACCACACTGAAACAGTCAATTAAACCTGGTTTCGATCAATATTTTCGAGAATAATCCATGTTAGGTCTAGGTTAGGTCTGGGATTTGCTCTCATCAGGCTCATTCTTTCGCAAATTTCTCATACTTGATGGCTAGATCCTGGGCTTTTTCTGGATTGCATCACGTAGTAATGAAGTACAACACTGAAACAGTCAATTAAACCAAGTTTCCATCAATATTTTAGAGGAGAACGCATGTTAGGTCTAGGTTAGGCCTGGGATTTGCCCTCATCAGGGTCATACTTTCGCAGTTTTAACATACATGTTGACCTGATCGAGGGTTTTTTCTGCTTTGGATCACGTAGTAAAGTGGTATCACACTGATGCTGTCCATTAAACCTGGTTTGGATCAATATTTTAGAGGATAACGCATGTCAAGTTTGGGTTAGGTCTAGGATTTGCCCTCGTCAGGCTCATACTTTCGCATATTTCTCATACTTCAAGGCTAGATCCTGCGCTGTTTCAGGATTGTATCACGTAGTAACGTGGTACCACGCTGAAGCAGTCCATTAAACCTGGTTTCGATCAATATTTTAGAGGATAACGCAAGTTAGGTCTGGGATAGGTCTGGGATTCGCCTTTATCAGGCTCATACTTTCGCGTTTTTCACATACTTGTTGAACTGATCCTGGGTTTTTTCTGGTTTGGTTCACGTAGTATTGTGGTACCACACTGAAACAGTCCATTAAACCTGGTTTCGCTCAATATTTTAGAAGATAACGCATGTTAGGTATAGGTTTGGCCTGGGATTTGCCCTCATCAGGGTCATACTTTCGCAGTTTTAACATGCATGTTGACCTGATCGAGGGTTTTTTCTGCTTTGGATCACGTAGTAAAGTGGTACCACACTAAAACAGTCAATTAAACCTGGTTTCGATCAATATTTTTGAGGATAACGCATGTTAGGTCTAGGTTAGGCCTGGGATTTTCACTCATCAGATTCATTCTTTCGCATTCTTCACATACTTGTTGAACGGATCTTGGGTTTTTTCTGGTGTGGATCACGTAGTAATGTGGTGCCACACTGAAACAGTCAATTAAACCTGGTTTCGATTAATATTTTTGAGGATAACGCATGTTAGGTCTGGGATAGGTCTGGGATTTGCCCTCATCAGGCTCATACTTTCGCAGTTTTAACATGCATGTTGAACAGATCCTGGGTTTTTTTCTGGTTTGGATCACGTAGTAATGTGGTACCACACTGAAACAGTCAATTAAACCAGGTTTCGATCAATATTTTAGAGAATAATTCATGTTAGGTCTGGGTTAGCCCTGAGATTTTCGCTCATCAGACTCATACTTTCGCATTCTTCAGATACTTGTTGAACGGATCCTGGGTTTTTTCTGGTATGGTTCACGTAGTAATGTGGTACCACACTGAAACAATCAATTAAACCAGGTCTTGATAAATATTTTCGATGATAACGCATGTTAGGTCTGGGTTAGGTCTAGGATTTGCCCTCATCAGGCACATACTTTCGCATATTTCTCATACTTCATGGCTAGATCCTGGGCTATTTCTGGATTGGATCACGTAGTAATGTGGTACCACACTGGAACAGTCAATTAAACCTGGTTTCGATCAATATTTTAGAGGACAATGCAAGTTAGGTCTGGGTTAGGTCTGGGATTTGCCCACATCAGGGTCATACTTTCGCATTCTTCAGATACTTGTTGAACGGATCCTGGGTTTTTTCTGGTATGGCTCACGTAGTAATGTGGTACCACACTGAAACAATCAATTAAACCAGGTCTGGATAAATATTTTAGATGATAACGCATGTTAGGTCTGGGTTAGGTCTAGGATTTGCCCTCATCAGGCTCATATTTTCGCATATTTCTCATACTTCATGGCTAGATCCTGGGCTATTTCTGGATTGGATCACGTAGTAATGTGGTACCACACTGGAACAGTCAATTAAACCTGGTTTCGATCAATATTTTAGAGGACAATGCAAGTTAGATCTGGGTTAGGTCTGGGATTTGCCCACAGCAGGGTCATACTTTCGCATTTTTCACATACTTGTTGAACAGATCCTGGGTTTTTTCTGGTTTGGATCGCGCAGTAATGTGGTACCACACTGAAACAGCCCACTGAACCTGGTTTCGATCAATATTTTAGAGCATAACGAAAGTTATGTCTAGGTTAGGCCAGGGATTTGCCCTCATCAGACCCATGCTTTCGCAATTTTCACATACTTGTTGAACAGATCCTGGTTTTTTTCTGGTATGGATCACGTAGTAATGTGGTACCACACTGAAACATTCAGTTAAACCTGGTCTTGATAAATAGTTTTGAGGATAACGCATGTTAGGTCTGGGTTAGGTCTAGGATTTGCCCTCATCAGGCTCATACTTTCGCATATTTCTTATACTTCATGGATAGATCCTGGGCTATTTCTGGATTGGATCACAAAGTAATGTGGTACCACACTGAAACAGTCGATTAAACCAGGTTTCCATCAATATTTTTGAGGATAACGCATGTTAGGTCTAGGTTAGGCCTGGGATTTTCACTCATCAGACTCATTCTTTCGCATTCTTCACATACTTGTTGAACGAATCCTGGGGTTTTACTGGACTGGATCACGTAGTAATGTGGTACCACACTGAAACAGTCAATTAAACCTGGTTTCGATCAATATTTTAGAGAATAATTCATGTTAGGTCTAGGTTAGGTCTGGGATTTGCTCTCATCAGGGTCATTCTTTCGCATATTTCTCATACTTGATGGCTAGATCCTGGGCTTTTTCTGGATTGCATCACGTAGTAATGATGTACAACACTGAAGCAGTCAATTAAACCTGGTTTCCATCAATATTTTAGAGGACAACGCATGTTAGGTCTGGGATAGGTCTGGGATTTGCCCTCATCAGGCTCATACTTTGGCAGTTTTAACATGCATGTTGACCTGTTCGAGGGTTGTTTCTGCATTGGATCACGTAGTAAAGTGGTACCACACTAAAACAGTCAATTAAACCTGGTTTCGATCAACATTTTGGAGGATAACGCAAGTTAGGTCTGGGATAGGTCTGGGATTTGCCCACATCAGGCTCACACTTTCGCGTTTTTCACATACTTGTTGAACTGATCCTGGGTTTTTTCTGGTTTGGTTCACGTAGTAATGTGGTACCACACTGAAACAGTCCATTAAACCTGGTTTCGATCAATATTTTAGAGCATAACGAAAGTTATGTCTAGGTTAGGCCAGGGATTTGCCCTCATCAGACTCATGCTTTCGCATTTTTCACATACTTGTTGAACAGATTCTGGGTTTTTTCTGGTATGGATCACGTAGTAATGTGGTACCACACTGAAGCAGCCCACTGAACCTGGTTTCGATCAATATTTTAGAGGACAACGCAACTTAGGTCTCGGTAAGGCCTGAGATTTTCACTGATCAGACTCATACTTTCGCATTCTTCACATACTTGTTGAACGGATCCTGGGTTTTTTCTGGTTTGGTTCTCGTAGTAATGTGGTACCACACTGAAACATTCAATTAAACCTGGTCTTGATAAATATTTTAGAGGATAACGCATGTTAGGTTTGGGTTAGGTCTAGGATTTGCCCTCATCAGGCTCATACTTTCGCATATTTCACATACTTCATGGCTAGATCCTGGGCTGTTTCTGGATTGTATCACGTAGTAATGTGGTACCACGCTGAAACAGTCGATTAAACCTGGTTTCGATCAATATTTTAGAGGATAACACAAGTTAAGTCTGGGATAGGTCTGGGATTTGTCCTCAACAGACTCATACTTTCGCGTTTTTCACATACTTGTTGAACAGGTCCTGGGTTATTTTCTGGTTTGGATCACATAGTAATGTGGTACCACACTGAAACAGTCGATTAAACCAGGTTTCGATCAATATTTTTGAGGATAACGCATGTTAGATCTAGGTTAGGCCTGGGATTTTCACTCAACGGACTCATACTTTCGCATTCTTCACATACTTGTTGAACGGATCCTGGGTTTTTTCTGGTTTGGATCACGTAGTAATGTGGGCCACACTGAAACAGTCAATTAAACCTGGTTTCGATCAATATTTTAGAGAATAATTCATGTTAGGTCTAGGTTAGGTCTGGGATTTGCTCCCATCAGGCTCATTCTTTCGCATATTTCTCATACTTGATGGCTAGATCCTGGGCTTTTTCTGGATTGCATCAGGTAGTAATGAAGTACAACACTGAAACAGTCAATTAAACCTGGTTTCCATCAATATCTTAGAGGACAACGCAAGTTAGGTCTGGGATATGTCTGGGATTTGCCCTCATCAGGCTCATACTTTCGCGTTTTTCACATACTTGTTGAACAGATCCTGGGTTTTTTCTGGTTTGGATCCCGTAGTAGTGTGGTGCCACGCTGAAACAGTCCATTAGACCTGGTTTGGATCAATATTATAGAGGATAACGCATGTTAGGTCTAGGTTAGGCCTGGGATTTTCACTCATCAGACTCATACTTTCGCATTCTTCACATACTTGTTGAACGGATCCTGGGTTATTTCTGGTTTGTATCACGTAGTAATGTGGGACCACACTGAAACAGTCAATTAAACCAGGTTTCGATCAATATTTTAGAGATTAATTCATGTTAGGTCTATGTTAGGTCTGGGATTTGCTCTCATCAGACTCATTCTTTCGCATATTCCTCATACTTCAAGGCTAGATCCTGTGCTATTTCTGGATTGGATCACGTAGTAAAGTGGTACCACACTGAAACAGTCCATTAAACCTGGTTTCGCTCAATATTTTAGAGGATAACGCATGTAAGGTCTAGGTTAGGTCTGGGATTTGCTCCCATCAGGCTCATTCTTTCGCATATTTCTCATACTTGATGGCTAGATCCCGGGTTTTTTCTGGTTTGGATCACGTAGTAATGTGGTACCACACTGAAACGGTCAACTAAACCTGGTTTCGATCAATATTTTAGAGGATAACGCAAGTTAGGTCTGGGATAGGTCTGGGATTTCACCTCATCAGACTCATACTTTCGCACACTACACATACTCGTTGAACAGGTCCTGGGTTATTTTCTGGTTTGGATCACGTAGTAGTGTGGTACCACACTGAAACTGTCCATTAAACCTGGTTTCGATCAATATTTTTGTGGATAACGCATGTTAGGTCTAGGTTAGGCCCAGGATTTTCACTCATCAGACTCATACTTTCGCATTCTTCTCATACTTGTTGAACGGATCCTGGCGTTTTACTGGTTTGGATCACGTAGTAATGTGGTACCACACTGAAACAGTCAATTAAACCTGGTTTCGATCAATATTTTCGAGAATAATCCATGTTAGGTCTAGGTTAGGTCTGGGATTTGCTCTCATCAGGCTCATTCTTTCGCAAATTTCTCATACTTGATGGCTAGATCCTGGGCTTTTTCTGGATTGCATCACGTAGTAATGAAGTACAACACTGAAACAGTCAATTAAACCAAGTTTCCATCAATATTTTAGAGGAGAACGCATGTTAGGTCTAGGTTAGGCCTGGGATTTGCCCTCATCAGGGTCATACTTTCGCAGTTTTAACATACATGTTGACCTGATCGAGGGTTTTTTCTGCTTTGGATCACGTAGTAAAGTGGTATCACACTGATGCTGTCCATTAAACCTGGTTTGGATCAATATTTTAGAGGATAACGCATGTCAAGTTTGGGTTAGGTCTAGGATTTGCCCTCGTCAGGCTCATACTTTCGCATATTTCTCATACTTCAAGGCTAGATCCTGCGCTGTTTCAGGATTGTATCACGTAGTAACGTGGTACCACGCTGAAGCAGTCCATTAAACCTGGTTTCGATCAATATTTTAGAGGATAACGCAAGTTAGGTCTGGGATAGGTCTGGGATTCGCCTTTATCAGGCTCATACTTTCGCGTTTTCCACTTACTTGTTGAACTGATCCTGGGTTTTTTCTGGTTTGGTTCACGTAGTATTGTGGTACCACACTGAAACAGTCCATTAAACCTGGTTTCGCTCAATATTTTAGAAGATAACGCATGTTAGGTATAGGTTTGGCCTGGGATTTGCCCTCATCAGGGTCATACTTTCGCAGTTTTAACATGCATGTTGACCTGATCGAGGGTTTTTTCTGCTTTGGATCACGTAGTAAAGTGGTACCACACTAAAACAGTCAATTAAACCTGGTTTCGATCAATATTTTTGAGGATAACGCATGTTAGGTCTAGGTTAGGCCTGGGATTTTCACTCATCAGATTCATTCTTTCGCATTCTTCACATACTTGTTGAACGGATCTTGGGTTTTTTCTGGTGTGGATCACGTAGTAATGTGGTGCCACACTGAAACAGTCAATTAAACCTGGTTTCGATTAATATTTTTGAGGATAACGCATGTTAGGTCTGGGATAGGTCTGGGATTTGCCCTCATCAGGCTCATACTTTCGCAGTTTTAACATGCATGTTGAACAGATCCTGGGTTTTTTTCTGGTTTGGATCACGTAGTAATGTGGTACCACACTGAAACAGTCAATTAAACCAGGTTTCGATCAATATTTTAGAGAATAATTCATGTTAGGTCTGGGTTAGCCCTGAGATTTTCGCTCATCAGACTCATACTTTCGCATTCTTCAGATACTTGTTGAACGGATCCTGGGTTTTTTCTGGTATGGTTCACGTAGTAATGTGGTACCACACTGAAACAATCAATTAAACCAGGTCTTGATAAATATTTTCGATGATAACGCATGTTAGGTCTGGGTTAGGTCTAGGATTTGCCCTCATCAGGCACATACTTTCGCATATTTCTCATACTTCATGGCTAGATCCTGGGCTATTTCTGGATTGGATCACGTAGTAATGTGGTACCACACTGGAACAGTCAATTAAACCTGGTTTCGATCAATATTTTAGAGGACAATGCAAGTTAGGTCTGGGTTAGGTCTGGGATTTGCCCACATCAGGGTCATACTTTCGCATTCTTCAGATACTTGTTGAACGGATCCTGGGTTTTTTCTGGTATGGCTCACGTAGTAATGTGGTACCACACTGAAACAATCAATTAAACCAGGTCTGGATAAATATTTTAGATGATAACGCATGTTAGGTCTGGGTTAGGTCTAGGATTTGCCCTCATCAGGCTCATATTTTCGCATATTTCTCGTACTTCATGGCTAGATCCTGGGCTATTTCTGGATTGGATCACGTAGTAATGTGGTACCACACTGGAACAGTCAATTAAACCTGGTTTCGATCAATATTTTAGCGGACAATGCAAGTTAGATCTGGGTTAGGCCAGGGATTTGCCCTCATCAGACTCATGCTTTCGCAATTTTCACATACTTGTTGAACAGATCCTGGGTTTTTTCTGGTATGGATCACGTAGTAATGTGGTACCACACTGAAACATTCAGTTAAACCTGGTCTTGATAAATAGTTTTGAGGATAACGCATGTTAGGTCTGGGTTAGGTCTAGGATTTGCCCTCATCAGGCTCATACTTTCGCATATTTCTTATACTTCATGGATAGATCCTGGGCTATTTCTGGATTGGATCACAAAGTAATGTGGTACCACACTGAAACAGTCGATTAAACCAGGTTTCCATCAATATTTTTGAGGATAACGCATGTTAGGTCTAGGTTAGGCCTGGGATTTGCCCTCATCAGGCTCATACTTTGGCAGTTTTAACATGCATGTTGACCTGTTCGAGGGTTGTTTCTGCATTGGATCACGTAGTAAAGTGGTACCACACTAAAACAGTCAATTAAACCTGGTTTCGATCAACATTTTGGAGGATAACGCAAGTTAGGTCTGGGATAGGTCTGGGATTTGCCCACATCAGGCTCACACTTTCGCGTTTTTCACATACTTGTTGAACTGATCCTGGGTTTTTTCTGGTTTGGTTCACGTAGTAATGTGGTACCACACTGAAACAGTCCATTAAACCTGGTTTCGATCAATATTTTAGAGCATAACGAAAGTTATGTCTAGGTTAGGCCAGGGATTTGCCCTCATCAGACTCATGCTTTCGCATTTTTCACATACTTGTTGAACAGATCCTGGGTTTTTTCTGGTATGGATCACGTAGTAATGTGGTACCACACTGAAGCAGCCCACTGAACCTGGTTTCGATCAATATTTTAGAGGACAACGCAACTTAGGTCTTGGTAAGGCCAGAGATTTTCACTGATCAGACTCATACTTTCGCATTCTTCACATACTTGTTGAACGGATCCTGGGTTTTTTCTGGTTTGGTTCTCGTAGTAATGTGGTACCACACTGAAACATTCAATTAAACCTGGTCTTGATAAATATTTTAGAGGATAACGCATGTTAGGTTTGGGTTAGGTCTAGGATTTGCCCTCATCAGGCTCATACTTTCGCATATTTCACATACTTCATGGCTAGATCCTGGGCTGTTTCTGGATTGTATCACGTAGTAATGTGGTACCACGCTGAAACAGTCGATTAAACCTGGTTTCGATCAATATTTTAGAGGATAACACAAGTTAAGTCTGGGATAGGTCTGGGATTTGACCTCAACAGACTCATACTTTCGCGTTTTTCACATACTTGTTGAACAGGTCCTGGGTTATTTTCTGGTTTGGATCACATAGTAATGTGGTACCACACTGAAACAGTCGATTAAACCAGGTTTCGATCAATATTTTTGAGGATAACGCATGTTAGATCTAGGTTAGGCCTGGGATTTTCACTCAACGGACTCATACTTTCGCATTCTTCACATACTTGTTGAACGGATCCTGGGTTTTTTCTGGTTTGGATCACGTAGTAATGTGGGCCACACTGAAACAGTCAATTAAACCTGGTTTCGATCAATATTTTAGAGAATAATTCATGTTAGGTCTAGGTTAGGTCTGGGATTTGCTCCCATCAGGCTCATTCTTTCGCATATTTCTCATACTTGATGGCTAGATCCTGGGCTTTTTCTGGATTGCATCAGGTAGTAATGAAGTACAACACTGAAACAGTCAATTAAACCTGGTTTCCATCAATATCTTAGAGGACAACGCAAGTTAGGTCTGGGATATGTCTGGGATTTGCCCTCATCAGGCTCATACTTTCGCGTTTTTCACATACTTGTTGAACAGATCCTGGGTTTTTTCTGGTTTGGATCCCGAAGTAGTGTGGTGCCACGCTGAAACAGTCCATTAGACCTGGTTTGGATCAATATTATAGAGGATAACGCATGTTAGGTCTAGGTTAGGCCTGGGATTTTCACTCATCAGACTCATACTTTCGCATTCTTCACATACTTGTTGAACGGATCCTGGGTTATTTCTGGTTTGTATCACGTAGTAATGTGGGACCACACTGAAACAGTCAATTAAACCAGGTTTCGATCAATATTTTAGAGATTAATTCATGTTAGGTCTATGTTAGGTCTGGGATTTGCTCTCATCAGGCTCATTCTTTCGCATATTCCTCATACATTTTGAACAGATCCTGGGTTTTTTCTGGTTTGGATCACGTAGTAATGTGGGGCCACACTGAAACAATCAATTAAACCTGGTCTTGATAAATATTTTAGAGGATAACGCATGTTAGGTCTGGGTTAGGTCTAGGATTTGCCCTCATCAGGCTCATACTTTCGCATATTTCTCATACTTCAAGGCTAGATCCTGTGCTATTTCTGGATTGGATCACGTAGTAAAGTGGTACCACACTGAAACAGTCCATTAAACCTGGTTTCGCTCAATATTTTAGAGGATAACGCATGTAAGGTCTAGGTTAGGTCTGGGATTTGCTCTCATCAGGCTCATTCTTTCGCAAATTTCTCATACTTGATGGCTAGATCCTGGGTTTTTTATGGTTTGGATCACGTAGTAATGTGGTACCACACTGAAACAGTCGATTAAACCTGGTTTCGATCAATATTTTAGAGGATAACGCAAGTTAGGTCTGGGATAGGTCTCGGATTTGACCTCATCAGACTCATACTTTCGCAACACTTCACATACTCCTTGAACAGATCCTGGGTTATTTTCTGGTTTGGATCACATAGTAATGTGGTACCGCACTGAAACAGTCGATTAAACCAGGTTTCGATCAATATTTTAGAGGAAAACGCATGTTAGGTCTAGGTTAGGCCTGGGATTTTCACTCATCAGACTCATACTTTCGCATTCTTCACATACTTGTTGAACGGATCCAAGGGTTTTTTCTGGTTTGGATCACGTAGTAATGTGGTACCACACTGAAACGGTCAACTAAACCTGGTTTCGATCAATATTTTAGAGGATAACGCAAGTTAGGTCTGGGATAGGTCTGGGATTTCACCTCATCAGACTCATACTTTCGCACACTACACATACTCGTTGAACAGGTCCTGGGTTATTTTCTGGTTTGGATCACATAGTAATGTGGTACCACACTGAAACAATCGATTAAACCAGGTTTCGATCAATATTTTTGAGGATAACGCATGTTAGATCTAGGTTAGGCCTGGGATTTTCACTCAACGGACTCATACTTTCGCATTCTTCACATACTTGTTGAACGGATCCTGGGTTTTTTCTGGTTTGGATCACGTAGTAATGTGGGGCCACACTGAAACAGTCAATTAAACCTGGTTTCGATCAATATTTTAGAGAATAATTCATGTTAGGTCTAGGTTAGGTCTGGGATTTGCTCCCATCAGGCTCATTCTTTCGCATATTTCTCATACTTGATGGCTAGATCCTGGGCTTTTTCTGGATTGCATCAGGTAGTAATGAAGTACAACACTGAAACAGTCAATTAAACCTGGTTTCCATCAATATCTTAGAGGACAACGCAAGTTAGGTCTGGGATATGTCTGGGATTTGCCCTCATCAGGCTCATACTTTCGCGTTTTTCACATACTTGTTGAACAGATCCTGGGTTTTTTCTGGTTTGGATCCCGTAGTAGTGTGGTGCCACGCTGAAACAGTCCATTAGACCTGGTTGGATCAATATTATAGAGGATAACGCATATTAGGTCTAGGTTAGGCCTGGGATTTTCACTCATCAGACTCATACTTTCGCATTCTTCACATACTTGTTGAACGGATCCTTGGTTATTTCTGGTTTGTATCACGTAGTAATGTGGGACCACACTGAAACAGTCAATTAAACCAGGTTTCGATCAATATTTTAGAGATTAATTCATGTTAGGTCTATGTTAGGTCTGGGATTTGCTCTCATCAGGCTCATTCTTTCGCATATTCCTCATACATTTTGAACAGATCCTGGGTTTTTTCTGGTTTGGATCACGTAGTAATGTGGGCCACACTGAAGCAATCAATTAAACCTGGTCTTGATAAATATTTTAGAGTATAACGCATGTTAGGTCTGGGTTAGGTCTAGGATTTGCCCTCATCAGGCTCATACTTTCGCATATTTCTCATACTTCAAGGCTAGATCCTGTGCTATTTCTGGATTGGATCACGTAGTAAAGTGGTACCACACTGAAACAGTCCATAAAACCTGGTTTCGCTCAATATTTTAGAGGATAACGCATGTAAGGTCTAGGTTAGGTCTGGGATTTGCTCTCATCAGGCTCATTCTTTCGCATATTTCTCATACTTGATGGCTAGATCCTGGGTTTTTTATGGTTTGGATCACGTAGTAATGTGGTACCACACTGAAACAGTCGATTAAACCTGGTTTCGATCAATATTTTAGAGGATAACGCAAGTTAGGTCTGGGATAGGTCTCGGATTTGACCTCATCAGACTCATACTTTCGCAACACTTCACATACTCCTTGAACAGATCCTGGGTTATTTTCTGGTTTGGATCACATAGTAATGTGGTACCACACTGAAACAGTCGATTAAACCAGGTTTCGATCAATATTTTAGAGGATAACGCATGTTAGGTCTAGGTTAGGCCTGGGATTTTCACTCATCACACTCATACTTTCGCATTCTTCAAATTCTTGTTGAACGGATCCTGGGTTTTTTCTGGTTTGGATCACGCAGTAATGTGGGACCACACTGAAACAGTCAATTATACCTGGTTTCGATCAATATTTTAAAGAATAATTCATGTTAGGTCTAGGTTAGGTCTGGGATTTGCTCTCATCAGGCTCATTCTGTCGCATATTTCTCACACTTCATGGCTAGATCCTGGGCTGTTTCTGGATTGTATCACGTAGTAATGTGGTACCACGCTGAAACAGTCAATTAAACCTGGTTTCGATCAATATTTTAGAGGATAACGCAAGTTAGGTCTGGGATAGGTCTAGGATTTGCCCTCATCAGGCTCTTACTTTCGCATATTTCTCATACTTCATGGCTAGATCCTGGGCCATTTCTGGATTGGATCACGTAGTAAAATGGTACCACACTGAAACATTCAATGAAACCTGGTCTAGATAAATATTTTAGAGGATAACGCACCTTAGGTCTGGGTTAGGTCTAAGATTTGCGCTCATCAGACTCATACTTTCGCATTCTTCACATACTCGTTGAACTGATCCTGAGGTTTTTCTGGTTTGGATCACGTAGTAATGTGGTACCACACTGAAACAGTCGATTAAACCTGGTTTCGATCAATATTTTATAGGATAACGAATGTTAGGTCTATGTTAGCCCTGGGATTCTCACTCATCAGACTCATACTTTCGCATTCTTCACATACCTGTTGAACTGATCCTGGGTTTTTTCTGGTTTGGATCACGTAGTAATGTGGTACCGCACTGAAACAGTCGATTAAACCTGGTTTCGATCAATATTTTAGAGGATAACGCAAGTTAGGTCTGGGATAGGTCTGGGATTTGACCTCATCAGACTCATACTTTCGCACACTTCACATACTCCTTGAACAGATCCTGGGTTATTATCTGGTTTGGATCACATAGTAATGTGGTACCACACTGAAACAGTCGATTAAACCTGGTTTCGATCAATATTTTAGAGGATAACGCAAGTTAGGTCTGGGATAGGTCTGGGATTTGACCTCATCAGACTCATACTTTCGCACACTTCACATACTCCTCGAACAGATCCTGGGTTATTTTCTGGTTTGGATCACACAGTAATGTGGTACCACACTGAAACAGTCGATTAAACCAGGTTTCGATCAATATTATAGAGGATAACGCACGTTAAGTCTAGGTTATGTCTGGGATTTTCACTCATCAGACTCATACTTTCGCATTCTTCACATACTTGTTGAACTGATCCTGGGTGTTTTCTGGTTTGGTTCACGTAGTAATGTGGTACCACACTGAAACATTCAATTAAACCTGGTCTTGATAAATATTTTAGAGGACAACGCATGTTAGGTTTGGGTTAGGCCTAGGATTTGCCCTCATCAGGCTCATACTTTCGCATATTTCTCATATTTCATGGCTAGATCCTGGGCTGTTTCTGGATTGTATCAGGTAGTAATGTGGTACCACGCTGAAACAGTCAATTAAACCTGGCTTCGATCAATATTTTAGAGGATAACGCAAGTTAGGTCTGGGATAGGTCTGGGATTCGCCCTAATCAGGCTCATACTTTCGCGTTTTTCATATACTTGTTGAACTGATCCCGGGTTTTTTCTGGTTTGGATCAGGTAGTAATGTGGTACCACACTGAAACAGTCGATTAAACCTGGTTTCGATCAATATTTTAGAGGATAACGCAAGTTAGGTCTGGGATAGGTCTGGGATTTGACCTCATCAGACTCATACTTTCGCACACTTAACATACTCCTTGAACAGATCCTGGGTTATTTTCTGGTTTGGATCACACAGTAATGTGGTACCACACTGAAACAGTCGATTAAACCAGGTTTCCATCAATATTTTAGAGGATAACGCATGTTAGGTCTGGGATAGGTCTGGGATCAGCCCTCATCAGGGTCATACTGTCGCACACTTGACATACTCGTTGATCAGATCCTGGGTTTTTTTCTGGTTTGGATCACGTAGTAATGTGGTACCACACTGAAACGGTCAACTAAACCTGGTTTCGATCAATATTTTAGAGGATAACGCAAGTTAGGTCTGGGATAGGTCTGGGATTTCACCTCATCAGACTCATACTTTCGCACACTACACATACTCGTTGAACAGGTCCTGGGTTATTTTCTGGTTTGGATCACATAGTAATGTGGTACCACACTGAAACAATCGATTAAACCAGGTTTCGATCAATATTTTTGAGGATAACGCATGTTAGATCTAGGTTAGGCCTGGGATTTTCACTCAACGGACTCATACTTTCGCATTCTTCACATACTTGTTGAACGGATCCTGGGTTTTTTCTGGTTTGGATCACGTAGTAATGTGGGGCCACACTGAAACAGTCAATTAAACCTGGTTTCGATCAATATTTTAGAGAATAATTCATGTTAGGTCTAGGTTAGGTCTGGGATTTGCTCCCATCAGGCTCATTCTTTCGCATATTTCTCATACTTGATGGCTAGATCCTGGGCTTTTTCTGGATTGCATCAGGTAGTAATGAAGTACAACACTGAAACAGTCAATTAAACCTGGTTTCCATCAATATCTTAGAGGACAACGCAAGTTAGGTCTGGGATATGTCTGGGATTTGCCCTCATCAGGCTCATACTTTCGCGTTTTTCACATACTTGTTGAACAGATCCTGGGTTTTTTCTGGTTTGGATCCCGTAGTAGTGTGGTGCCACGCTGAAACAGTCCATTAGACCTGGTTGGATCAATATTATAGAGGATAACGCATATTAGGTCTAGGTTAGGCCTGGGATTTTCACTCATCAGACTCATACTTTCGCATTCTTCACATACTTGTTGAACGGATCCTTGGTTATTTCTGGTTTGTATCACGTAGTAATGTGGGACCACACTGAAACAGTCAATTAAACCAGGTTTCGATCAATATTTTAGAGATTAATTCATGTTAGGTCTATGTTAGGTCTGGGATTTGCTCTCATCAGGCTCATTCTTTCGCATATTCCTCATACATTTTGAACAGATCCTGGGTTTTTTCTGGTTTGGATCACGTAGTAATGTGGGCCACACTGAAGCAATCAATTAAACCTGGTCTTGATAAATATTTTAGAGTATAACGCATGTTAGGTCTGGGTTAGGTCTAGGATTTGCCCTCATCAGGCTCATACTTTCGCATATTTCTCATACTTCAAGGCTAGATCCTGTGCTATTTCTGGATTGGATCACGTAGTAAAGTGGTACCACACTGAAACAGTCCATAAAACCTGGTTTCGCTCAATATTTTAGAGGATAACGCATGTAAGGTCTAGGTTAGGTCTGGGATTTGCTCTCATCAGGCTCATTCTTTCGCATATTTCTCATACTTGATGGCTAGATCCTGGGTTTTTTATGGTTTGGATCACGTAGTAATGTGGTACCACACTGAAACAGTCGATTAAACCTGGTTTCGATCAATATTTTAGAGGATAACGCAAGTTAGGTCTGGGATAGGTCTCGGATTTGACCTCATCAGACTCATACTTTCGCAACACTTCACATACTCCTTGAACAGATCCTGGGTTATTTTCTGGTTTGGATCACATAGTAATGTGGTACCACACTGAAACAGTCGATTAAACCAGGTTTCGATCAATATTTTAGAGGATAACGCATGTTAGGTCTAGGTTAGGCCTGGGATTTTCACTCATCACACTCATACTTTCGCATTCTTCAAATTCTTGTTGAACGGATCCTGGGTTTTTTCTGGTTTGGATCACGCAGTAATGTGGGACCACACTGAAACAGTCAATTATACCTGGTTTCGATCAATATTTTAAAGAATAATTCATGTTAGGTCTAGGTTAGGTCTGGGATTTGCTCTCATCAGGCTCATTCTGTCGCATATTTCTCACACTTCATGGCTAGATCCTGGGCTGTTTCTGGATTGTATCACGTAGTAATGTGGTACCACGCTGAAACAGTCAATTAAACCTGGTTTCGATCAATATTTTAGAGGATAACGCAAGTTAGGTCTGGGATAGGTCTAGGATTTGCCCTCATCAGGCTCTTACTTTCGCATATTTCTCATACTTCATGGCTAGATCCTGGGCCATTTCTGGATTGGATCACGTAGTAAAATGGTACCACACTGAAACATTCAATGAAACCTGGTCTAGATAAATATTTTAGAGGATAACGCACCTTAGGTCTGGGTTAGGTCTAAGATTTGCGCTCATCAGACTCATACTTTCGCATTCTTCACATACTCGTTGAACTGATCCTGAGGTTTTTCTGGTTTGGATCACGTAGTAATGTGGTACCACACTGAAACAGTCGATTAAACCTGGTTTCGATCAATATTTTATAGGATAACGAATGTTAGGTCTATGTTAGCCCTGGGATTCTCACTCATCAGACTCATACTTTCGCATTCTTCACATACCTGTTGAACTGATCCTGGGTTTTTTCTGGTTTGGATCACGTAGTAATGTGGTACCGCACTGAAACAGTCGATTAAACCTGGTTTCGATCAATATTTTAGAGGATAACGCAAGTTAGGTCTGGGATAGGTCTGGGATTTGACCTCATCAGACTCATACTTTCGCACACTTCACATACTCCTTGAACAGATCCTGGGTTATTATCTGGTTTGGATCACATAGTAATGTGGTACCACACTGAAACAGTCGATTAAACCTGGTTTCGATCAATATTTTAGAGGATAACGCAAGTTAGGTCTGGGATAGGTCTGGGATTTGACCTCATCAGACTCATACTTTCGCACACTTCACATACTCCTCGAACAGATCCTGGGTTATTTTCTGGTTTGGATCACACAGTAATGTGGTACCACACTGAAACAGTCGATTAAACCAGGTTTCGATCAATATTATAGAGGATAACGCACGTTAAGTCTAGGTTATGTCTGGGATTTTCACTCATCAGACTCATACTTTCGCATTCTTCACATACTTGTTGAACTGATCCTGGGTGTTTTCTGGTTTGGTTCACGTAGTAATGTGGTACCACACTGAAACATTCAATTAAACCTGGTCTTGATAAATATTTTAGAGGACAACGCATGTTAGGTTTGGGTTAGGCCTAGGATTTGCCCTCATCAGGCTCATACTTTCGCATATTTCTCATATTTCATGGCTAGATCCTGGGCTGTTTCTGGATTGTATCAGGTAGTAATGTGGTACCACGCTGAAACAGTCAATTAAACCTGGCTTCGATCAATATTTTAGAGGATAACGCAAGTTAGGTCTGGGATAGGTCTGGGATTCGCCCTAATCAGGCTCATACTTTCGCGTTTTTCATATACTTGTTGAACTGATCCCGGGTTTTTTCTGGTTTGGATCAGGTAGTAATGTGGTACCACACTGAAACAGTCGATTAAACCTGGTTTCGATCAATATTTTAGAGGATAACGCAAGTTAGGTCTGGGATAGGTCTGGGATTTGACCTCATCAGACTCATACTTTCGCACACTTAACATACTCCTTGAACAGATCCTGGGTTATTTTCTGGTTTGGATCACACAGTAATGTGGTACCACACTGAAACAGTCGATTAAACCAGGTTTCCATCAATATTTTAGAGGATAACGCATGTTAGGTCTGGGATAGGTCTGGGATCAGCCCTCATCAGGGTCATACTGTCGCACACTTGACATACTCGTTGATCAGATCCTGGGTTTTTTTCTGGTTTGGATCACGTAGTAATGTGGTACCACACTGAAACAGTCGATTAAACCTGGTTTCGATCAATATTATTGAGGATAACGCATGTTAGGTCTAGGTTAGGCCTGGGATTTTCACTCATCAGACTCATACTTTCGCATATTTCTCATACTTCATGGCTAGATCCTGGGCTATTTCTGGATTGGAACACGTTACTACATAGTACACGTTACTACGGTACCACATAGTACATTACTATGTGGTACCACACTGAAACATTCAATTAAACCTGGTCTTGATAAATATTTTAGAGGATAACGCATGTTAGGTTTGGGTTAGGTCTAGGATATGCCCTCATCAGGCTCATCCTTTCGCATATTTCTCATACTTCATGGCTAGATCCTGGGCTGTTTCTGGATTGTATCACGTAGTAATGTGATACCACACTGAAACAGTCGATTAAACCTGGTTTCGATCATTATTTTAGAGGATAACGCAAGTTAGGTCTGGGATAGGTCTGGGATTTGAACTCGTCAGACTCATACTTTCGCACCCTTCACATACTCGTTGAACAGATCCTGGGTTATTTTCTGGTTTGGATCACATAGTAATATGGTACCACACTGAAACAGTCGATTAAACCAGGTTTCGATCAATATTTTTGAGGATAACGCATGTTAGGTCTAGGTTAGGCCTGGGATTTTCACTCATCAGACTCATACATTCGCATTCTTCACATACTTGTTGAACGGACCCTGGGTTTCTTCTGGTTTGGATCACGTAGTAATGTGGGACCACACTGAAACAGTCAATTAAACCTGGTTTCGATCAGTATTTTAGAGAATAATTCATGTTAGGTCTAGGTTAGGTCTGGGATTTGCTCTCATCAGGCTCATTCTTTCGCATATTTCTCATACATGTAGAACAGATCCTGGGTTTTTTCTGTTTTGGATCACGTAGTAATGTGGGACCACACTGAAACAATCAATTAAACCTGGTCTTGATAAATATTTTAGAGGATAACGCATGTTAGGTCTGGGTTAGGTCTAGGATTTGCCCTCATCAGGCTCATACTTTCGCATATTGCTCATACTTCATGGCTAGATCCTGGGCTGTTTCTGCTTTGGATCACGTAGTAATGTGGTACCACGCTGAAACAGTCAATTAAACCTGGATCCGATCAATATTTTAGAGGATAACGCAAGTTTCGTCTGGGATAGCTCTGGGATTTGCCCTCATCAGGCTCATACTTTCGCACACTTCACATACTCGTTGAACTGATCCTGGGTTATTTTCTGGTTTGGATCACATAGTAATGTGGTACCACACTGAAACAGTCGATTAATCCAGGTTTCGATCAATATTTTTGAGGATAACGCATGTTAGGTCTGGGTTAGGTCTGGGATTTGCTCTCATCAGGCTCATTCTTTCGCATATTTCTCATACTTGATGGCTAGGTACTGGGCTTTTTCTGGATCGCATCACGTAGTAATGAAGTACAACACTAAAACAGTCAATTAAACCAGGTTTCCATCAATATTTTAGAGGATAACGCATGTTAGGTCTAGGTTAGGTCTGTGATTTGCCCTCATCAGGGTCATACTTTCGCAGTTTTAACATGCATGTTGACCTGATCGAGGGTTTTTTTTGTTTTGGATCACGTAGTAAAGTGGTACCACACTAAAACAGTCGATTAAACCTGGTTTCGATCAATATTTTAGAGGATAACGCATGTTAGGTCTGGGATAGGTCTGGGATCAGCCCTCATCAGGGTCATACTGTCGCACACTTGACATACTCGTTGATCAGATCCTGGGTTTTTTTCTGGTTTGGATCACGTAGTAATGTGGTACCACACTGAAACAGTCGATTAAACCTGGTTTCGATCAATATTATTGAGGATAACGCATGTTAGGTCTAGGTTAGGCCAGGGATTTTCACTCATCAGACTCATACTTTCGCATATTTCTCATACTTCATGGCTAGATCCTGGGCTATTTCTGGATTGGATCACGTAGTAATGTGGTACCACACTGAAACATTCAATTAAACCTGGTCTTGATAAATATTTTAGAGGATAACGCATGTTAGGTTTGGGTTAGGTCTAGGATATGCCCTCATCAGGCTCATCCTTTCGCATATTTCTCATACTTCATGGCTAGATCCTGGGCTATTTCTGGATTGGGTCACGTAGTAATGTGGTACCTCACTGAAACAATCAATTAAACCTGGTCATGATAAATATTTTAGAGAATAATTCATGTTAGGTCTAGGTTAGGTCTGGGATTTGCTCTCATCAGACTCATACTTTCGCATTCTTCACATACTTGTTGAACGGATCCTGGGTTTTTACTGGTTTGGATCACGTAGTAATGTGGTACCACGCTGAAACAGTCGATTAAACCTGGTTTCCGTCAATATTTTAGAGCACAACGCATGTTAGGTCTGGGATAGGCCTGGGATTTGCCCTCATCAGGCTCATACTTTCGCATATTTCTCACACTTCATGGCTAGATCCTGGGCTTTTTCTGGATTGCATCACGTAGTAATGAAGTACAACAGTGAAACAGTCAATTTAACCTGGTTTCGATCAATATTTTAGAGGATAACGCAAGTTAGGTCTGGGATAGGTCTGGGATTTGCCCTCATCAGGCTCATACTTTCGCGTTTTTCACGTACTTGTTGAACTGATCCTGGGTTTTTTCTGGTTTGGATCACGTAGTAATGTGGTACCGCACTGAAACAGTCGATTAAACCAGGTTTCGATCAATAATTTTGAGGATAACGCATGTTAGGTCTAGGTTAGGCCTGGGATTGTCACTCATCAGACTCATACTTTCGCGTTCTTCACATACTTGTTGAACGGATCCTGGGTTTTTTCTGGTTTGGATCACGTAGTATTGTGGGACCACACTGAAACAGTCAATTAATCCTGGTCATGATAAACATTTTAGAGGATAACGCATGTTAGGTCTGGGTTAGGTCTAGGCTTTGCCCTCGTCAGGCTCATACTTCCGCATGTTTCTCATACTTCATGGCTAGATCCTGGGCTATTTCTGGATTGGACACGTAGTAATGTGGTACCACACTGAAACAGTCAATTAAACCTGGTTTCGAACAATATTTTAGAGGATAACGCAAGTTAAGTCTGGGATAGGTCTAGGATATGCCCTCATCAGGCTCATCCTTTCGCATATTTCTCATACTTCATGGCTAGATCCTGGGCTGTTTCTGGATTGTATCACGTAGTAATGTGATACCACGCTGAAACAGTCGATTAAACCTGGTTTCGATCAATATTTTAGAGGATAACGCAAGTTAAGTCTGGGATAGGTCTGGGATTTGACCTCATCAGACTCATACTTTCGCGTTTTTCACATACTTGTTGAACAGATCCTGGGTTTTTTCTGTTTTGGATCACGTAGTAGTGTGGTACCACACTGAAACATTCAATTAAACCTGGTCTTGATAAATATTTTAGAGGATAACGCATGTTAGGTCTGGGTTAG
This sequence comes from Colletes latitarsis, assembly GCF_051014445.1. Classification (NCBI taxonomy): domain Eukaryota; kingdom Metazoa; phylum Arthropoda; class Insecta; order Hymenoptera; family Colletidae; genus Colletes; species Colletes latitarsis. Next base: position 5,336,606 of record NC_135136.1, on the reverse strand, counting down.
GTCTAGGATTTGCCCTCATCAGGCTCATTCTTTCGCATATTTCTCAAACTTGGGGGCTAGATCCTGGGCTTTTTCTGGATTGCATCACGTAGTAATGTGGTACCACACTGAAACATTCAATTAAACCTGGTCTTGATAAATATTTTAGAGGATAACGCATGTTAGGTCTGGGTTAGGTCTAGGATATGCCCTCATCAGGCTCATCCTTTCGCATATTTCTCATACTTCATGGCTAGAGCCTGGGCTGTTTCTGGATTGTATCACGTAGTAAAGTGATACCATGCTGAAACAGTCGATTAAACCTGGTTTCGATCAATATTTTAGAGGATAACGCAAGTTAAGTCTGGGATAGGTCTGGGATTTGACCTCATCAGACTCATACTTTCGCGTTTTTCACATACTTGTTGAACAGATCCTGGGTTTTTTCTGGTTTGGATCACGTAGTAGTGTGGTACCACACTGAAACAGTCCATTAAACTTAGTTGCGATCAATATTCTAGAGGATAGCGCATGTTAGGTCTGGATTAGGTCTAGGATTTGCCCTCATCAGGCTCATTCTTTCGCATATTTCTCAAACTTGGTGGCTAGATCCTGGGCTTTTTCTGGATTGCATCACGTAATAATGTGGTACCACACTGAAACATTCAATTAAACCTGGTCTTGATAAATATTTTAGAGGATAACGCATGTTAGGTCTGGGTTAGGTCTAGGATTTGCCCTCATCAGACTCACACTTTCGCATTCTTCACATACTTGTTGAACGGATCCTGGGTTTTTTCTGGTTTGGATCACGTAGTAATGTGGGACCACACTGAAACAGTCAATTAAACATGGTTTCGATCAATATTTTAGAGAATAATTCATGTTAGGTCTAGGTTAGGTCTGGGATTTGCTCTTATCATGCTCATTCTTTCGCATATTTCTCATACTTGATGGCTAGATCCTGGGCTTTTTCTGGATTGCATAACGTAGTAATGAAGTACAACACTGAAACAGTCAATTAAACCAGGTTTCCATCAATATTTTAGAGGATAACGCATGTTAGGTCTAGGTTAGGTCTGGGATTTTCACTCATCAGACTCATACTTTCGCATTTTTCACATACTTGTTGAACGGATCCTGGGTCTTTTCTGGTTTGGATCACGTAGTAATGTGGTACCACACTGAAACATTCAATTAAACCTGGTCTTGATAAATATTTTAGAGGATAACGCATGTTAGGTTTGGGTTAGGTCTAGGATTTGCCCTCATCAGGCTCATACTTTCGCATATTTCTCATACTTCATGGCTAGATCCTGGGCTGTTTCTGGATTGTATCAGGTACTAATGTGGTACCACGCTGAAACAGTCAATTAAACCTGGTTTCGATCAATATTTTAGAGGATAACGCAAGCTAGGTCTGGGATAGGTCTGGGATTCGCCCTAATCAGGCTCATACTTTCGCGTTTTTCACATACTTGTTGAACTGATCCTGGGTTTTTTCTGGTTTGGATCAGGTAGTAATGTGGTACCACGCTGAAACAGTCAATTAAACCTGGTTTCGATCAATATTTTAGAGGATAACGCAAGCTAGGTCTGGGATAGGTCTGGGATTCGCCCTAATCAGGCTCATACTTTCGCGTTTTTCACATACTTGTTGAACAGATCCTGGGTTATTTTCTGGTTTGGATCACATAGTAATATGGTACCACACTGAAACAGTCGATTAAACCAGGTTTCGATCAATATTTTTGAGGGTAACGCATGTTAGGTCTAGGTTAGGCCTGGGATTTTCACTCATCCGACTCATACTTTCGCATTCTTCACATACTTGTTGAACGGACCCTGGGTTTTTTCTGGTTTGGATCACGTAGTAATGTGGGACCATACTGAAACAGTCAATTAAACCTGATTTCGATCAATATTTTACAGAATAATTCATGTTAGGTCTAGGTTAGGCCTGGGATTTTCACTCATCCGACTCATACTTTCGCATTCTTCACATACTTGTCGAACGGATCCTGGGTTTTTTCCGGTTTGGATCACGTAGTAATGTGGGACCACACTGAAACAGTCAATTAAACCTGGTTTCGATCAATATTTTAGAGAATAATTCATGTTAGGTCTAGGTTAGGTCTGGGATTTGCTCTCATCAGGCTCATTCTTTCGCATATTTCTCATACATGTAGAACAGATCCTGGGTTTTTTCTGTTTTGGGTCACGTAGTAATGTGGGACCACACTGAAACAATCAATTAAACCTGGTCTTGATAAATATTTTAGAGGATAACGCATGTTAGGTCTGGGTTAGGTCTAGGATTTGCCCTCATCAGGCTCATACTTTCGCATATTGCTCATACTTCATGGCTAGATCCTGGGCTGTTTCTGGATTGTATCACGTAGTAATGTGGTACCACACTGAAACAGTCAATTAAACCTGGTTTCGATCAATATTTTAGAGGATAACGCAAGTTAGGTCTGGGATAGGTCTGGGATTTGCCCTCATCAGGCTCATACTTTCGCGTTTTTCACATACTTGTTGAACAGATCCTGGGTTTTTTCTGGTTTGGATCACGTAGTAGTGTGGTACCACACTGAAACAGTCCATTAAACCTGGTTTGGATCAATATTTTAGAGGATAACGCATGTTAGGTCTAGGTTAGTTCTGGGATTTTCACTCATCAGACTCATACTTTCGCATTCTTCAGATACTTTTTGACCGGATCCTGGGCTATTTCTGGATTGGGTCACGTAGTAATGTGGTACCTCACTGAAACAATCAATTAAACCTGGTCATGATAAATATTTTAGAGAATAATTCATGTTAGGTCTAGGTTAGGTCTGGGATTTGCTCTCATCAGACTCATACTTTCGCATTCTTCACATACTTGTTGAACGGATCCTGGGTTTTTACTGGTTTGGATCACGTAGTAATGTGGTACCACGCTGAAACAGTCGATTAAACCTGGTTTCCGTCAATATTTTAGAGCACAACGCATGTTAGGTCTGGGATAGGCCTGGGATTTGCCCTCATCAGGCTCATACTTTCGCATATTTCTCACACTTCATGGCTAGATCCTGGGCTTTTTCTGGATTGCATCACGTAGTAATGAAGTACAACAGTGAAACAGTCAATTTAACCTGGTTTCGTTCAATATTTTAGAGGATACCGCAAGTTAGGTCTGGGATAGGTCTGGGATTTGCCCTCATCAGGCTCATACTTTCGCGTTTTTCACGTACTTGTTGAACTGATCCTGGGTTTTTTCTGGTTTGGATCACGTAGTAATGTGGTACCGCACTGAAACAGTCGATTAAACCAGGTCATGATAAACATTTTAGAGGATAACGCATGTTAGGTCTGGGTTAGGTCTAGGCTTTGCCCTCGTCAGGCTCATACTTCCGCATGTTTCTCATACTTCTTGGCTAGATCCTGGGCTATTTCTGGATTGGACACGTAGTAATGTGGTACCACACTGAAACAGTCAATTAAACCTGGTTTCGAACAATATTTTAGAGGATAACGCAAGTTAGGTCTGGGATTGGTCTGGGATTTGCCCTCATCAGGCTCATACTTTCGCGTTTTTCACATACTTGTTGAACAGATCCTGGGTTTTTTCTGGTTTGGGTCATGTAGTAATGTGGTACCACACTGAAACAGTCGATTAAACCAGGTTTCGATCAATATTTTTGAGGATAACGCATGTTAGGTCTAGGTTACGCCTGGGATTTTCACTCATCAGACACATGCTTTCGTATTCTTCACATACTTGTTGAACAGATCCTGGGTTTTTTCTGGTTTGGGTCATGTAGTAATGTGGTACCACACTGAAACAGTCAATTAAACCTGGTTTCGACCAATATTTTAGAGAATAATTCATGTTAGTTCTAGGTTAGGTCTGGGATTTGCTCTCATGAGGCTCATTCTTTCGCATATTTCTCATACTTGATGGCTAGTTCCTGGGCTATTTCTGGATTGCATCACGTAGTAATGAAGTGCAACAATGAAACAGTCAATTAAACCTGGTTTCCATCAATATCTTAGAGGACAACGCAAGTTAGGTCTGGGATAGGTCTGGTATTTGCCCTCATCAGGCTCATACTTTCGCCTTTTTCACATACTTGTTGAACAGATCCTGGGTTTTTTCTGGTTTGGATCACATAGTAGTGTGGCACCACACGGAAACAGTCCATCAAACCTGGTTTGGATCAATATTTTAGAGGATAACGTATGTTAGGTCTAGGTTAGGTCTGGGATTTTCACTCATCAGACTCATACTTTCGCATTCTTCACATACTTGTTGAACGGATCCTGGGTTTTTTTCTGGTTTGGATCACGTAGTAATGTGGAACCACACTGAAACAATCAATTAAACATGGTCTTGATAAATATTTTAGAGCATAACGCATGTTAGGTCTGAGATGGGTCTGGGATTTGCCCTCATCGGACTCATACTTTCGCACACTTCACATACTCGTTGAACAGATCCTGGGTTATTTTCTGGTTTGGATCACATAGTAATGTGGTACCACACTGAAACAGTCGTTTAAACCAGGTTTCGATGAATATTTTTGAGGATAACGCATGTTAGGTCGAGGTTAGGTCTGGGATTTTCACTCATCAGACTCATACTTTCGCATTCTTCACATACTTGTTGAACGGATCCTGGGTTTTTTCTGGTTTGGATCACGTAGCAATGTGGTACCACACTGAAACAGTCAATTAAACCTGGTTTCGATCAATATTTTAGAGAATAATTCATGTTAGGTCTAGGATAGGTCTGGGCTTTGCTCTCATCAGGCTCATTCTTTCGCATATTTCTCATACTTGATGGCTAGATCCTGCGCTTTTTCTGGATTGCATCACGTAGTAATGAAGTACAACACTGAAACAGTCGATTAAACCTGGTTTCCATCAATATCTTAGAGGACAACGCATGTTAGGTCTAGGTTAGGCCATGGATTTGCCCACATCAGGGTCATACTTTCGCAGTTTTAACATATTTGTTGACCTGATCGAGGGTTTTTTCTGCTCTGGATCACGCAGTAAAGTGGTACCACACTGAAACAGTCCATTAAACCTGGCTTGGATCAATATTTTAGAGGATAAGGCATGTTAGGTCTAGGTTAGCCCTGGGATTTTCACTCATCAGACTCATACTTTAGCATTCTTCACATACTTGTTGAACAGATACAGGGTTTTTTCTGGTTTGGTTTACGTAGTAATGTGGTACCACACTGAAACATTCAATTAAACCTGGTCTTGATAAATATTTTAGAGGATGACGCATGTTAGGTTTGGGTTAGGTATTGGATTTGCCCTCATCAGGCTCATACTTTCGCATATTTCTCATACTTCATGGCTAGACCGTGGGCTGTTTCTGGATTGTATCACGTAGTAATGTGGTACCACGCTGAAACAGTCAATTAAACCTGATTTCGATCAATATTTTAGAGGATAAAGCAAGTTAGGTCTGGGATAGGTCTGGGATTCGCCCTCATCAGGCTCATACTTTCGCATATTTCTCATACTTCATGGCTATATCCTGGGCTATTTCTGGATTGGATCACCTAGTAATGTGGTACCACACTGAAACATTCAAATAAACCTGGTCTTGATAAATATTTTAGAGGATAACGCATGTTAGGTCTGGGATAGGTCTGGGATTTGCCCTCATCAGGCTCATACTTTCGCGTTTTTCACATACTTGTTGAACAGATCCTGGGTTTTTTCAGGTTTGGGTCACGTAGTAATGTGGTACCACACTGAAACAGTCGATTAAACCTGGTCTCGATCAATATTTTTGAGGACAACGCATGTTAGGTCTAGGTTAGGCCGGGGATTTTCACTCATCAGACTCATACTTTCGCATTCTTCACATACTTGTTGAACGGATCCTGTGTTTTTACTGGTTTGGATCACGTAGTAATGTGGTACAACACTGAAACATTCAATTAAACCTGGTCTTGATAAATACTTTAGAGGATAACGCATGTTAGGTCTGGGTTAGGTCTAGGATTTGCACCCATCAGGCTCATACTTTCGCATATTTCTCATACTTCATGGCTATATCCTGGGCTATTTCTGGATTGGATCACCTAGTAATGTGGTACCACCCTGAAACAGTCGATTAAACCTGGTTTCGATCAATATTTTTGAGGACAACGCATGTTAGGTCTAGGTTAGGCCGGGGATTTTCACTCATCAGACTCATACTTTCGCATTCTTCACATACTTGTTGAACGGATCCTGTGTTTTTACTGGTTTGGATCACGTAGTAATGTGGGACCACTCTGAAACAATCAATTAAACCTGGTCTTGATAATTATTTTAGAGAATAATTCATGTTAGGTCTAGGTTAGGTCTGGGATTTGCTCTCATCAGGCTCATACTTTCGCGTTTTTCACGTACTTGTTGAACAGATCCTGGGTTTTTTCTGGTTTGGGTCATGTAGTAATGTGGTACCACACTGAAACAGTCGATTAAACCAGGTTTCGATCAATATTTTTGAGGATAACGCATGTTAGGTCTAGGTTAGGCCTGGGATTTTCACTCATCAGACACATGCTTTCGTATTCTTCACATACTTGTTGAACGGATCCTGCGCTTTTTCTGGATTGCATCACGTAGTAATGAAGTACAACACTGAAACAGTCGATTAAACCTGGTTTCCATCAATATCTTAGAGGACAACGCAAGTTAGGTCTTGGATAGGTCTGGGATTTGCCCTCATCAGGCTCATTCTTTCGCGTTTTTCACATACTTGTTGAACAGATCCTGGGTTATTTTCTGGTTTGGATCACATAGTAATGTGGTACCACACTGAAACAGTCGATTAAACCAGGTTTCGATGAATATTTTTGAGGATAACGCATGTTAGGTCTAGGTTAGGTCTGGGATTTTCACTCATCAGACTCATACTTTCGCATTCTTCACATACTTGTTGAACTGATCCTGGGTTTTTTCTGGCTTGGATCACGTAGCAATGTGGTACCACACTGAAACAGTCAATTAAACCTGGTTTCGATCAATATTTTAGAGAATAATTCATGTTAGGTCTAGGTTAGGTCTGGGCTTTGCCCTCATCAGGCTCATTCTTTCGCATATTTCTCATACTTGATGGCTAGATCCAGCGCTTTTTCTGGATTGCATCACGTAGTAATGAAGTACAACACTGAAACAGTCGATTAAACCAGGTTTCCATCAATATTTTTGAGGATAACGCATGTTAGGTCTAGGTTAGGCCTGGGATTTGCCCACATCAGGCTCATACTTTGGCAGTTTTAACATGCATGTTGACCTGTTCGAGGGTTGTTTCTGCATTGGATCACGTAGTAAAGTGGTACCACACTAAAACAGTCAATTAAACCTGGTTTCGATCAACATTTTGGAGGATAACGCAAGTTAGGTCTGGGATAGGTCTGGGATTTGCCCACATCAGGCTCACACTTTCGCGTTTTTCACATACTTGTTGAACTGATCCTGGGTTTTTTCTGGTTTGGTTCACGTAGTAATGTGGTACCACACTGAAACAGTCCATTAAACCTGGTTTCGATCAATATTTTAGAGCATAACGAAAGTTATGTCTAGGTTAGGCCAGGGATTTGCCCTCATCAGACTCATGCTTTCGCATTTTTCACATACTTGTTGAACAGATCCTGGGTTTTTTCTGGTATGGATCACGTAGTAATGTGGTACCACACTGAAGCAGCCCACTGAACCTGGTTTCGATCAATATTTTAGAGGACAACGCAACTTAGGTCTTGGTAAGGCCAGAGATTTTCACTGATCAGACTCATACTTTCGCATTCTTCACATACTTGTTGAACGGATCCTGGGTTTTTTCTGGTTTGGTTCTCGTAGTAATGTGGTACCACACTGAAACATTCAATTAAACCTGGTCTTGATAAATATTTTAGAGGATAACGCATGTTAGGTTTGGGTTAGGTCTAGGATTTGCCCTCATCAGGCTCATACTTTCGCATATTTCACATACTTCATGGCTAGATCCTGGGCTGTTTCTGGATTGTATCACGTAGTAATGTGGTACCACGCTGAAACAGTCGATTAAACCTGGTTTCGATCAATATTTTAGAGGATAACACAAGTTAAGTCTGGGATAGGTCTGGGATTTGACCTCAACAGACTCATACTTTCGCGTTTTTCACATACTTGTTGAACAGGTCCTGGGTTATTTTCTGGTTTGGATCACATAGTAATGTGGTACCACACTGAAACAGTCGATTAAACCAGGTTTCGATCAATATTTTTGAGGATAACGCATGTTAGATCTAGGTTAGGCCTGGGATTTTCACTCAACGGACTCATACTTTCGCATTCTTCACATACTTGTTGAACGGATCCTGGGTTTTTTCTGGTTTGGATCACGTAGTAATGTGGGCCACACTGAAACAGTCAATTAAACCTGGTTTCGATCAATATTTTAGAGAATAATTCATGTTAGGTCTAGGTTAGGTCTGGGATTTGCTCCCATCAGGCTCATTCTTTCGCATATTTCTCATACTTGATGGCTAGATCCTGGGCTTTTTCTGGATTGCATCAGGTAGTAATGAAGTACAACACTGAAACAGTCAATTAAACCTGGTTTCCATCAATATCTTAGAGGACAACGCAAGTTAGGTCTGGGATATGTCTGGGATTTGCCCTCATCAGGCTCATACTTTCGCGTTTTTCACATACTTGTTGAACAGATCCTGGGTTTTTTCTGGTTTGGATCCCGAAGTAGTGTGGTGCCACGCTGAAACAGTCCATTAGACCTGGTTTGGATCAATATTATAGAGGATAACGCATGTTAGGTCTAGGTTAGGCCTGGGATTTTCACTCATCAGACTCATACTTTCGCATTCTTCACATACTTGTTGAACGGATCCTGGGTTATTTCTGGTTTGTATCACGTAGTAATGTGGGACCACACTGAAACAGTCAATTAAACCAGGTTTCGATCAATATTTTAGAGATTAATTCATGTTAGGTCTATGTTAGGTCTGGGATTTGCTCTCATCAGGCTCATTCTTTCGCATATTCCTCATACATTTTGAACAGATCCTGGGTTTTTTCTGGTTTGGATCACGTAGTAATGTGGGGCCACACTGAAACAATCAATTAAACCTGGTCTTGATAAATATTTTAGAGGATAACGCATGTTAGGTCTGGGTTAGGTCTAGGATTTGCCCTCATCAGGCTCATACTTTCGCATATTTCTCATACTTCAAGGCTAGATCCTGTGCTATTTCTGGATTGGATCACGTAGTAAAGTGGTACCACACTGAAACAGTCCATTAAACCTGGTTTCGCTCAATATTTTAGAGGATAACGCATGTAAGGTCTAGGTTAGGTCTGGGATTTGCTCTCATCAGGCTCATTCTTTCGCAAATTTCTCATACTTGATGGCTAGATCCTGGGTTTTTTATGGTTTGGATCACGTAGTAATGTGGTACCACACTGAAACAGTCGATTAAACCTGGTTTCGATCAATATTTTAGAGGATAACGCAAGTTAGGTCTGGGATAGGTCTCGGATTTGACCTCATCAGACTCATACTTTCGCAACACTTCACATACTCCTTGAACAGATCCTGGGTTATTTTCTGGTTTGGATCACATAGTAATGTGGTACCGCACTGAAACAGTCGATTAAACCAGGTTTCGATCAATATTTTAGAGGAAAACGCATGTTAGGTCTAGGTTAGGCCTGGGATTTTCACTCATCAGACTCATACTTTCGCATTCTTCACATACTTGTTGAACGGATCCAAGGGTTTTTTCTGGTTTGGATCACGTAGTAATGTGGTACCACACTGAAACGGTCAACTAAACCTGGTTTCGATCAATATTTTAGAGGATAACGCAAGTTAGGTCTGGGATAGGTCTGGGATTTCACCTCATCAGACTCATACTTTCGCACACTACACATACTCGTTGAACAGGTCCTGGGTTATTTTCTGGTTTGGATCACATAGTAATGTGGTACCACACTGAAACAATCGATTAAACCAGGTTTCGATCAATATTTTTGAGGATAACGCATGTTAGATCTAGGTTAGGCCTGGGATTTTCACTCAACGGACTCATACTTTCGCATTCTTCACATACTTGTTGAACGGATCCTGGGTTTTTTCTGGTTTGGATCACGTAGTAATGTGGGGCCACACTGAAACAGTCAATTAAACCTGGTTTCGATCAATATTTTAGAGAATAATTCATGTAAGGTCTAGGTTAGGTCTGGGATTTGCTCTCATCAGGCTCATTCTTTCGCATATTTCTCATACTTGATGGCTAGATCCTGGGTTTTTTATGGTTTGGATCACGTAGTAATGTGGTACCACACTGAAACAGTCGATTAAACCTGGTTTCGATCAATATTTTAGAGGATAACGCAAGTTAGGTCTGGGATAGGTCTCGGATTTGACCTCATCAGACTCATACTTTCGCAACACTTCACATACTCCTTGAACAGATCCTGGGTTATTTTCTGGTTTGGATCACATAGTAATGTGGTACCACACTGAAACAGTCGATTAAACCAGGTTTCGATCAATATTTTAGAGGATAACGCATGTTAGGTCTAGGTTAGGCCTGGGATTTTCACTCATCACACTCATACTTTCGCATTCTTCAAATTCTTGTTGAACGGATCCTGGGTTTTTTCTGGTTTGGATCACGCAGTAATGTGGGACCACACTGAAACAGTCAATTATACCTGGTTTCGATCAATATTTTAAAGAATAATTCATGTTAGGTCTAGGTTAGGTCTGGGATTTGCTCTCATCAGGCTCATTCTGTCGCATATTTCTCACACTTCATGGCTAGATCCTGGGCTGTTTCTGGATTGTATCACGTAGTAATGTGGTACCACGCTGAAACAGTCAATTAAACCTGGTTTCGATCAATATTTTAGAGGATAACGCAAGTTAGGTCTGGGATAGGTCTAGGATTTGCCCTCATCAGGCTCTTACTTTCGCATATTTCTCATACTTCATGGCTAGATCCTGGGCCATTTCTGGATTGGATCACGTAGTAAAATGGTACCACACTGAAACATTCAATGAAACCTGGTCTAGATAAATATTTTAGAGGATAACGCACCTTAGGTCTGGGTTAGGTCTAAGATTTGCGCTCATCAGACTCATACTTTCGCATTCTTCACATACTCGTTGAACTGATCCTGAGGTTTTTCTGGTTTGGATCACGTAGTAATGTGGTACCACACTGAAACAGTCGATTAAACCTGGTTTCGATCAATATTTTATAGGATAACGAATGTTAGGTCTATGTTAGCCCTGGGATTCTCACTCATCAGACTCATACTTTCGCATTCTTCACATACCTGTTGAACTGATCCTGGGTTTTTTCTGGTTTGGATCACGTAGTAATGTGGTACCGCACTGAAACAGTCGATTAAACCTGGTTTCGATCAATATTTTAGAGGATAACGCAAGTTAGGTCTGGGATAGGTCTGGGATTTGACCTCATCAGACTCATACTTTCGCACACTTCACATACTCCTTGAACAGATCCTGGGTTATTATCTGGTTTGGATCACATAGTAATGTGGTACCACACTGAAACAGTCGATTAAACCTGGTTTCGATCAATATTTTAGAGGATAACGCAAGTTAGGTCTGGGATAGGTCTGGGATTTGACCTCATCAGACTCATACTTTCGCACACTTCACATACTCCTCGAACAGATCCTGGGTTATTTTCTGGTTTGGATCACACAGTAATGTGGTACCACACTGAAACAGTCGATTAAACCAGGTTTCGATCAATATTATAGAGGATAACGCACGTTAAGTCTAGGTTATGTCTGGGATTTTCACTCATCAGACTCATACTTTCGCATTCTTCACATACTTGTTGAACTGATCCTGGGTGTTTTCTGGTTTGGTTCACGTAGTAATGTGGTACCACACTGAAACATTCAATCAAACCTGGTCTTGATAAATATTTTAGAGGACAACGCATGTTAGGTTTGGGTTAGGCCTAGGATTTGCCCTCATCAGGCTCATACTTTCGCATATTTCTCATATTTCATGGCTAGATCCTGGGCTGTTTCTGGATTGTATCAGGTAGTAATGTGGTACCACGCTGAAACAGTCAATTAAACCTGGCTTCGATCAATATTTTAGAGGATAACGCAAGTTAGGTCTGGGATAGGTCTGGGATTCGCCCTAATCAGGCTCATACTTTCGCGTTTTTCATATACTTGTTGAACTGATCCCGGGTTTTTTCTGGTTTGGATCAGGTAGTAATGTGGTACCACACTGAAACAGTCGATTAAACCTGGTTTCGATCAATATTTTAGAGGATAACGCAAGTTAGGTCTGGGATAGGTCTGGGATTTGACCTCATCAGACTCATACTTTCGCACACTTAACATACTCCTTGAACAGATCCTGGGTTATTTTCTGGTTTGGATCACACAGTAATGTGGTACCACACTGAAACAGTCGATTAAACCAGGTTTCCATCAATATTTTAGAGGATAACGCATGTTAGGTCTGGGATAGGTCTGGGATCAGCCCTCATCAGGGTCATACTGTCGCACACTTGACATACTCGTTGATCAGATCCTGGGTTTTTTTCTGGTTTGGATCACGTAGTAATGTGGTACCACACTGAAACAGTCGATTAAACCTGGTTTCGATCAATATTATTGAGGATAACGCATGTTAGGTCTAGGTTAGGCCTGGGATTTTCACTCATCAGACTCATACTTTCGCATATTTCTCATACTTCATGGCTAGATCCTGGGCTATTTCTGGATTGGAACACGTTACTACATAGTACACGTTACTACGGTACCACATAGTACATTACTATGTGGTACCACACTGAAACATTCAATTAAACCTGGTCTTGATAAATATTTTAGAGGATAACGCATGTTAGGTTTGGGTTAGGTCTAGGATATGCCCTCATCAGGCTCATCCTTTCGCATATTTCTCATACTTCATGGCTAGATCCTGGGCTGTTTCTGGATTGTATCACGTAGTAATGTGATACCACACTGAAACAGTCGATTAAACCTGGTTTCGATCATTATTTTAGAGGATAACGCAAGTTAGGTCTGGGATAGGTCTGGGATTTGAACTCGTCAGACTCATACTTTCGCACCCTTCACATACTCGTTGAACAGATCCTGGGTTATTTTCTGGTTTGGATCACATAGTAATATGGTACCACACTGAAACAGTCGATTAAACCAGGTTTCGATCAATATTTTTGAGGATAACGCATGTTAGGTCTAGGTTAGGCCTGGGATTTTCACTCATCAGACTCATACATTCGCATTCTTCACATACTTGTTGAACGGACCCTGGGTTTCTTCTGGTTTGGATCACGTAGTAATGTGGGACCACACTGAAACAGTCAATTAAACCTGGTTTCGATCAGTATTTTAGAGAATAATTCATGTTAGGTCTAGGTTAGGTCTGGGATTTGCTCTCATCAGGCTCATTCTTTCGCATATTTCTCATACATGTAGAACAGATCCTGGGTTTTTTCTGTTTTGGATCACGTAGTAATGTGGGACCACACTGAAACAATCAATTAAACCTGGTCTTGATAAATATTTTAGAGGATAACGCATGTTAGGTCTGGGTTAGGTCTAGGATTTGCCCTCATCAGGCTCATACTTTCGCATATTGCTCATACTTCATGGCTAGATCCTGGGCTGTTTCTGCTTTGGATCACGTAGTAATGTGGTACCACGCTGAAACAGTCAATTAAACCTGGATCCGATCAATATTTTAGAGGATAACGCAAGTTTCGTCTGGGATAGCTCTGGGATTTGCCCTCATCAGGCTCATACTTTCGCACACTTCACATACTCGTTGAACTGATCCTGGGTTATTTTCTGGTTTGGATCACATAGTAATGTGGTACCACACTGAAACAGTCGATTAATCCAGGTTTCGATCAATATTTTTGAGGATAACGCATGTTAGGTCTGGGTTAGGTCTGGGATTTGCTCTCATCAGGCTCATTCTTTCGCATATTTCTCATACTTGATGGCTAGGTACTGGGCTTTTTCTGGATCGCATCACGTAGTAATGAAGTACAACACTAAAACAGTCAATTAAACCAGGTTTCCATCAATATTTTAGAGGATAACGCATGTTAGGTCTAGGTTAGGTCTGTGATTTGCCCTCATCAGGGTCATACTTTCGCAGTTTTAACATGCATGTTGACCTGATCGAGGGTTTTTTTTGTTTTGGATCACGTAGTAAAGTGGTACCACACTAAAACAGTCGATTAAACCTGGTTTCGATCAATATTTTAGAGGATAACGCATGTTAGGTCTGGGATAGGTCTGGGATCAGCCCTCATCAGGGTCATACTGTCGCACACTTGACATACTCGTTGATCAGATCCTGGGTTTTTTTCTGGTTTGGATCACGTAGTAATGTGGTACCACACTGAAACAGTCGATTAAACCTGGTTTCGATCAATATTATTGAGGATAACGCATGTTAGGTCTAGGTTAGGCCAGGGATTTTCACTCATCAGACTCATACTTTCGCATATTTCTCATACTTCATGGCTAGATCCTGGGCTATTTCTGGATTGGATCACGTAGTAATGTGGTACCACACTGAAACATTCAATTAAACCTGGTCTTGATAAATATTTTAGAGGATAACGCATGTTAGGTTTGGGTTAGGTCTAGGATATGCCCTCATCAGGCTCATCCTTTCGCATATTTCTCATACTTCATGGCTAGATCCTGGGCTATTTCTGGATTGGGTCACGTAGTAATGTGGTACCTCACTGAAACAATCAATTAAACCTGGTCATGATAAATATTTTAGAGAATAATTCATGTTAGGTCTAGGTTAGGTCTGGGATTTGCTCTCATCAGACTCATACTTTCGCATTCTTCACATACTTGTTGAACGGATCCTGGGTTTTTACTGGTTTGGATCACGTAGTAATGTGGTACCACGCTGAAACAGTCGATTAAACCTGGTTTCCGTCAATATTTTAGAGCACAACGCATGTTAGGTCTGGGATAGGCCTGGGATTTGCCCTCATCAGGCTCATACTTTCGCATATTTCTCACACTTCATGGCTAGATCCTGGGCTTTTTCTGGATTGCATCACGTAGTAATGAAGTACAACAGTGAAACAGTCAATTTAACCTGGTTTCGATCAATATTTTAGAGGATAACGCAAGTTAGGTCTGGGATAGGTCTGGGATTTGCCCTCATCAGGCTCATACTTTCGCGTTTTTCACGTACTTGTTGAACTGATCCTGGGTTTTTTCTGGTTTGGATCACGTAGTAATGTGGTACCGCACTGAAACAGTCGATTAAACCAGGTTTCGATCAATAATTTTGAGGATAACGCATGTTAGGTCTAGGTTAGGCCTGGGATTGTCACTCATCAGACTCATACTTTCGCGTTCTTCACATACTTGTTGAACGGATCCTGGGTTTTTTCTGGTTTGGATCACGTAGTATTGTGGGACCACACTGAAACAGTCAATTAATCCTGGTCATGATAAACATTTTAGAGGATAACGCATGTTAGGTCTGGGTTAGGTCTAGGCTTTGCCCTCGTCAGGCTCATACTTCCGCATGTTTCTCATACTTCATGGCTAGATCCTGGGCTATTTCTGGATTGGACACGTAGTAATGTGGTACCACACTGAAACAGTCAATTAAACCTGGTTTCGAACAATATTTTAGAGGATAACGCAAGTTAAGTCTGGGATAGGTCTAGGATATGCCCTCATCAGGCTCATCCTTTCGCATATTTCTCATACTTCATGGCTAGATCCTGGGCTGTTTCTGGATTGTATCACGTAGTAATGTGATACCACGCTGAAACAGTCGATTAAACCTGGTTTCGATCAATATTTTAGAGGATAACGCAAGTTAAGTCTGGGATAGGTCTGGGATTTGACCTCATCAGACTCATACTTTCGCGTTTTTCACATACTTGTTGAACAGATCCTGGGTTTTTTCTGTTTTGGATCACGTAGTAGTGTGGTACCACACTGAAACATTCAATTAAACCTGGTCTTGATAAATATTTTAGAGGATAACGCATGTTAGGTCTGGGTTAGGTCTAGGATTTGCCCTCATCAGGCTCATTCTTTCGCATATTTCTCAAACTTGGGGGCTAGATCCTGGGCTTTTTCTGGATTGCATCACGTAGTAATGTGGTACCACACTGAAACATTCAATTAAACCTGGTCTTGATAAATATTTTAGAGGATAACGCATGTTAGGTCTGGGTTAGGTCTAGGATATGCCCTCATCAGGCTCATCCTTTCGCATATTTCTCATACTTCATGGCTAGAGCCTGGGCTGTTTCTGGATTGTATCACGTAGTAAAGTGATACCATGCTGAAACAGTCGATTAAACCTGGTTTCGATCAATATTTTAGAGGATAACGCAAGTTAAGTCTGGGATAGGTCTGGGATTTGACCTCATCAGACTCATACTTTCGCGTTTTTCACATACTTGTTGAACAGATCCTGGGTTTTTTCTGGTTTGGATCACGTAGTAGTGTGGTACCACACTGAAACAGTCCATTAAACTTAGTTGCGATCAATATTCTAGAGGATAGCGCATGTTAGGTCTGGATTAGGTCTAGGATTTGCCCTCATCAGGCTCATTCTTTCGCATATTTCTCAAACTTGGTGGCTAGATCCTGGGCTTTTTCTGGATTGCATCACGTAATAATGTGGTACCACACTGAAACATTCAATTAAACCTGGTCTTGATAAATATTTTAGAGGATAACGCATGTTAGGTCTGGGTTAGGTCTAGGATTTGCCCTCATCAGACTCACACTTTCGCATTCTTCACATACTTGTTGAACGGATCCTGGGTTTTTTCTGGTTTGGATCACGTAGTAATGTGGGACCACACTGAAACAGTCAATTAAACATGGTTTCGATCAATATTTTAGAGAATAATTCATGTTAGGTCTAGGTTAGGTCTGGGATTTGCTCTTATCATGCTCATTCTTTCGCATATTTCTCATACTTGATGGCTAGATCCTGGGCTTTTTCTGGATTGCATAACGTAGTAATGAAGTACAACACTGAAACAGTCAATTAAACCAGGTTTCCATCAATATTTTAGAGGATAACGCATGTTAGGTCTAGGTTAGGTCTGGGATTTTCACTCATCAGACTCATACTTTCGCATTTTTCACATACTTGTTGAACGGATCCTGGGTCTTTTCTGGTTTGGATCACGTAGTAATGTGGTACCACACTGAAACATTCAATTAAACCTGGTCTTGATAAATATTTTAGAGGATAACGCATGTTAGGTTTGGGTTAGGTCTAGGATTTGCCCTCATCAGGCTCATACTTTCGCATATTTCTCATACTTCATGGCTAGATCCTGGGCTGTTTCTGGATTGTATCAGGTACTAATGTGGTACCACGCTGAAACAGTCAATTAAACCTGGTTTCGATCAATATTTTAGAGGATAACGCAAGCTAGGTCTGGGATAGGTCTGGGATTCGCCCTAATCAGGCTCATACTTTCGCGTTTTTCACATACTTGTTGAACTGATCCTGGGTTTTTTCTGGTTTGGATCAGGTAGTAATGTGGTACCACGCTGAAACAGTCAATTAAACCTGGTTTCGATCAATATTTTAGAGGATAACGCAAGCTAGGTCTGGGATAGGTCTGGGATTCGCCCTAATCAGGCTCATACTTTCGCGTTTTTCACATACTTGTTGAACAGATCCTGGGTTATTTTCTGGTTTGGATCACATAGTAATATGGTACCACACTGAAACAGTCGATTAAACCAGGTTTCGATCAATATTTTTGAGGGTAACGCATGTTAGGTCTAGGTTAGGCCTGGGATTTTCACTCATCCGACTCATACTTTCGCATTCTTCACATACTTGTTGAACGGACCCTGGGTTTTTTCTGGTTTGGATCACGTAGTAATGTGGGACCATACTGAAACAGTCAATTAAACCTGATTTCGATCAATATTTTACAGAATAATTCATGTTAGGTCTAGGTTAGGCCTGGGATTTTCACTCATCCGACTCATACTTTCGCATTCTTCACATACTTGTCGAACGGATCCTGGGTTTTTTCCGGTTTGGATCACGTAGTAATGTGGGACCACACTGAAACAGTCAATTAAACCTGGTTTCGATCAATATTTTAGAGAATAATTCATGTTAGGTCTAGGTTAGGTCTGGGATTTGCTCTCATCAGGCTCATTCTTTCGCATATTTCTCATACATGTAGAACAGATCCTGGGTTTTTTCTGTTTTGGGTCACGTAGTAATGTGGGACCACACTGAAACAATCAATTAAACCTGGTCTTGATAAATATTTTAGAGGATAACGCATGTTAGGTCTGGGTTAGGTCTAGGATTTGCCCTCATCAGGCTCATACTTTCGCATATTGCTCATACTTCATGGCTAGATCCTGGGCTGTTTCTGGATTGTATCACGTAGTAATGTGGTACCACACTGAAACAGTCAATTAAACCTGGTTTCGATCAATATTTTAGAGGATAACGCAAGTTAGGTCTGGGATAGGTCTGGGATTTGCCCTCATCAGGCTCATACTTTCGCGTTTTTCACATACTTGTTGAACAGATCCTGGGTTTTTTCTGGTTTGGATCACGTAGTAGTGTGGTACCACACTGAAACAGTCCATTAAACCTGGTTTGGATCAATATTTTAGAGGATAACGCATGTTAGGTCTAGGTTAGTTCTGGGATTTTCACTCATCAGACTCATACTTTCGCATTCTTCAGATACTTTTTGACCGGATCCTGGGCTATTTCTGGATTGGGTCACGTAGTAATGTGGTACCTCACTGAAACAATCAATTAAACCTGGTCATGATAAATATTTTAGAGAATAATTCATGTTAGGTCTAGGTTAGGTCTGGGATTTGCTCTCATCAGACTCATACTTTCGCATTCTTCACATACTTGTTGAACGGATCCTGGGTTTTTACTGGTTTGGATCACGTAGTAATGTGGTACCACGCTGAAACAGTCGATTAAACCTGGTTTCCGTCAATATTTTAGAGCACAACGCATGTTAGGTCTGGGATAGGCCTGGGATTTGCCCTCATCAGGCTCATACTTTCGCATATTTCTCACACTTCATGGCTAGATCCTGGGCTTTTTCTGGATTGCATCACGTAGTAATGAAGTACAACAGTGAAACAGTCAATTTAACCTGGTTTCGTTCAATATTTTAGAGGATACCGCAAGTTAGGTCTGGGATAGGTCTGGGATTTGCCCTCATCAGGCTCATACTTTCGCGTTTTTCACGTACTTGTTGAACTGATCCTGGGTTTTTTCTGGTTTGGATCACGTAGTAATGTGGTACCGCACTGAAACAGTCGATTAAACCAGGTCATGATAAACATTTTAGAGGATAACGCATGTTAGGTCTGGGTTAGGTCTAGGCTTTGCCCTCGTCAGGCTCATACTTCCGCATGTTTCTCATACTTCTTGGCTAGATCCTGGGCTATTTCTGGATTGGACACGTAGTAATGTGGTACCACACTGAAACAGTCAATTAAACCTGGTTTCGAACAATATTTTAGAGGATAACGCAAGTTAGGTCTGGGATTGGTCTGGGATTTGCCCTCATCAGGCTCATACTTTCGCGTTTTTCACATACTTGTTGAACAGATCCTGGGTTTTTTCTGGTTTGGGTCATGTAGTAATGTGGTACCACACTGAAACAGTCGATTAAACCAGGTTTCGATCAATATTTTTGAGGATAACGCATGTTAGGTCTAGGTTACGCCTGGGATTTTCACTCATCAGACACATGCTTTCGTATTCTTCACATACTTGTTGAACAGATCCTGGGTTTTTTCTGGTTTGGGTCATGTAGTAATGTGGTACCACACTGAAACAGTCAATTAAACCTGGTTTCGACCAATATTTTAGAGAATAATTCATGTTAGTTCTAGGTTAGGTCTGGGATTTGCTCTCATGAGGCTCATTCTTTCGCATATTTCTCATACTTGATGGCTAGTTCCTGGGCTATTTCTGGATTGCATCACGTAGTAATGAAGTGCAACAATGAAACAGTCAATTAAACCTGGTTTCCATCAATATCTTAGAGGACAACGCAAGTTAGGTCTGGGATAGGTCTGGTATTTGCCCTCATCAGGCTCATACTTTCGCCTTTTTCACATACTTGTTGAACAGATCCTGGGTTTTTTCTGGTTTGGATCACATAGTAGTGTGGCACCACACGGAAACAGTCCATCAAACCTGGTTTGGATCAATATTTTAGAGGATAACGTATGTTAGGTCTAGGTTAGGTCTGGGATTTTCACTCATCAGACTCATACTTTCGCATTCTTCACATACTTGTTGAACGGATCCTGGGTTTTTTTCTGGTTTGGATCACGTAGTAATGTGGAACCACACTGAAACAATCAATTAAACATGGTCTTGATAAATATTTTAGAGCATAACGCATGTTAGGTCTGAGATGGGTCTGGGATTTGCCCTCATCGGACTCATACTTTCGCACACTTCACATACTCGTTGAACAGATCCTGGGTTATTTTCTGGTTTGGATCACATAGTAATGTGGTACCACACTGAAACAGTCGTTTAAACCAGGTTTCGATGAATATTTTTGAGGATAACGCATGTTAGGTCGAGGTTAGGTCTGGGATTTTCACTCATCAGACTCATACTTTCGCATTCTTCACATACTTGTTGAACGGATCCTGGGTTTTTTCTGGTTTGGATCACGTAGCAATGTGGTACCACACTGAAACAGTCAATTAAACCTGGTTTCGATCAATATTTTAGAGAATAATTCATGTTAGGTCTAGGATAGGTCTGGGCTTTGCTCTCATCAGGCTCATTCTTTCGCATATTTCTCATACTTGATGGCTAGATCCTGCGCTTTTTCTGGATTGCATCACGTAGTAATGAAGTACAACACTGAAACAGTCGATTAAACCTGGTTTCCATCAATATCTTAGAGGACAACGCATGTTAGGTCTAGGTTAGGCCATGGATTTGCCCACATCAGGGTCATACTTTCGCAGTTTTAACATATTTGTTGACCTGATCGAGGGTTTTTTCTGCTTTGGATCACGCAGTAAAGTGGTACCACACTGAAACAGTCCATTAAACCTGGCTTGGATCAATATTTTAGAGGATAAGGCATGTTAGGTCTAGGTTAGCCCTGGGATTTTCACTCATCAGACTCATACTTTAGCATTCTTCACATACTTGTTGAACAGATACAGGGTTTTTTCTGGTTTGGTTTACGTAGTAATGTGGTACCACACTGAAACATTCAATTAAACCTGGTCTTGATAAATATTTTAGAGGATGACGCATGTTAGGTTTGGGTTAGGTATTGGATTTGCCCTCATCAGGCTCATACTTTCGCATATTTCTCATACTTCATGGCTAGACCGTGGGCTGTTTCTGGATTGTATCACGTAGTAATGTGGTACCACGCTGAAACAGTCAATTAAACCTGATTTCGATCAATATTTTAGAGGATAAAGCAAGTTAGGTCTGGGATAGGTCTGGGATTCGCCCTCATCAGGCTCATACTTTCGCATATTTCTCATACTTCATGGCTATATCCTGGGCTATTTCTGGATTGGATCACCTAGTAATGTGGTACCACACTGAAACATTCAAATAAACCTGGTCTTGATAAATATTTTAGAGGATAACGCATGTTAGGTCTGGGATAGGTCTGGGATTTGCCCTCATCAGGCTCATACTTTCGCGTTTTTCACATACTTGTTGAACAGATCCTGGGTTTTTTCAGGTTTGGGTCACGTAGTAATGTGGTACCACACTGAAACAGTCGATTAAACCTGGTCTCGATCAATATTTTTGAGGACAACGCATGTTAGGTCTAGGTTAGGCCGGGGATTTTCACTCATCAGACTCATACTTTCGCATTCTTCACATACTTGTTGAACGGATCCTGTGTTTTTACTGGTTTGGATCACGTAGTAATGTGGTACAACACTGAAACATTCAATTAAACCTGGTCTTGATAAATACTTTAGAGGATAACGCATGTTAGGTCTGGGTTAGGTCTAGGATTTGCACCCATCAGGCTCATACTTTCGCATATTTCTCATACTTCATGGCTATATCCTGGGCTATTTCTGGATTGGATCACCTAGTAATGTGGTACCACCCTGAAACAGTCGATTAAACCTGGTTTCGATCAATATTTTTGAGGACAACGCATGTTAGGTCTAGGTTAGGCCGGGGATTTTCACTCATCAGACTCATACTTTCGCATTCTTCACATACTTGTTGAACGGATCCTGTGTTTTTACTGGTTTGGATCACGTAGTAATGTGGGACCACTCTGAAACAATCAATTAAACCTGGTCTTGATAATTATTTTAGAGAATAATTCATGTTAGGTCTAGGTTAGGTCTGGGATTTGCTCTCATCAGGCTCATACTTTCGCGTTTTTCACGTACTTGTTGAACAGATCCTGGGTTTTTTCTGGTTTGGGTCATGTAGTAATGTGGTACCACACTGAAACAGTCGATTAAACCAGGTTTCGATCAATATTTTTGAGGATAACGCATGTTAGGTCTAGGTTAGGCCTGGGATTTTCACTCATCAGACACATGCTTTCGTATTCTTCACATACTTGTTGAACGGATCCTGCGCTTTTTCTGGATTGCATCACGTAGTAATGAAGTACAACACTGAAACAGTCGATTAAACCTGGTTTCCATCAATATCTTAGAGGACAACGCAAGTTAGGTCTTGGATAGGTCTGGGATTTGCCCTCATCAGGCTCATTCTTTCGCGTTTTTCACATACTTGTTGAACAGATCCTGGGTTATTTTCTGGTTTGGATCACATAGTAATGTGGTACCACACTGAAACAGTCGATTAAACCAGGTTTCGATGAATATTTTTGAGGATAACGCATGTTAGGTCTAGGTTAGGTCTGGGATTTTCACTCATCAGACTCATACTTTCGCATTCTTCACATACTTGTTGAACTGATCCTGGGTTTTTTCTGGCTTGGATCACGTAGCAATGTGGTACCACACTGAAACAGTCAATTAAACCTGGTTTCGATCAATATTTTAGAGAATAATTCATGTTACGTCTAGGTTAGGTCTGGGCTTTGCTCTCATCAGGCTCATTCTTTCGCATATTTCTCATACTTGATGGCTAGATCCTGCGCTTTTTCTGGATTGCATCACGTAGTAATGAAGTACAACACTGAAACAGTCGATTAAACCTGGTTTCCATCAATATCTTAGAGGACAACGCAAGTTAGGTCTTGGATAGGTCTGGGATTTGCCCTCATCAGGCTCATACTTTCGCGTTTTTCACATACTTGTTGAACAGATCCTGGGTTATTTTCTGGTTTGGATCACATAGTAATGTGGTACCACACTGAAACAGACGATTAAACCAGGTTTCGATAAATATTTTTGAGGATAACGCATGTTAGGTCTAGGTTAGGCCGGGGTTTTTCACTCATCACACTTATACTTTCGCATTCTTCACATACCTGTTGAACGGATCCTGGGTTTTTACTAGTTTGGATCACGTAGTAATGAAGTGCAACACTGAAACAGTCAATTAAACCTGGTTTCCATCAATATTTTAGAGGACAACGCATGTTAGGTCTAGGTTAGGCCTGGGATTTGCCCACATCAGGGTCATCCTTTCGCAGTTTTAACATATATGTTGACCTGATCGAGGGTTTTTTCTGCTTTGGATCACGCAGTAAAGTGGTACCACACTGAAACAGTCCATTAAACCTGGCTTGGATCAATATTTTAGAGGATAACGCATGTTAGGTCTAGGTTAGCCCTGGGATTTTCACTCATCAGACTCATAGTTTAGCATTCTTCACATACTTGTTGAACAGATACAGGGTTTTTTCTGGATTGGTTCACGTAGTAATGTGGTACCACACTGAAACATTCAATTAAACCTGGTCTTGATAAATATTTTAGAGGATAACGCATGTTAGGTTTGGGTTAGGTCTTGGATTTGCCCTCATCAGGCTCATACTTTCGCATATTTCTCATACTTGATGGCTAGATCCTGGGTTTTTTCCGGTTTGGGTCACGTAGTAGTGTGGTACCACACTGAAACAGTCGATTAAACCAGGTTTCGAACAATATTTTTTTGGATAACGCATGTTAGGTCTAGGTTAGGCCGGGGATTTTCACTCATCAGACTCATACTTTCGCATTCTTCACATACTTGTTGAACGGATCCTGGGTTTTTTCAGGCTTGGATCACGTAGCAATGTGGTACCACACTGAAACAGTCACTTAAACCTGGTTTCGAACAATATTTTAGAGAATAATTCATGTTAGGTCTAGGTTAGGTCTGGGCTTTGCCCTCATCAGGCTCATTCTTTCGCATATTTCTCATACTTGATGGCTAGATCCAGCGCTTTTTCTGGATTGCATCACGTAGTAATGAAGTACAACACTGAAACAGTCGATTAAACCTGGTTTCCATCAATATCTTAGAGGACAACGCAAGTTAGGTCTTGGATAGGTCTGGGATTTGCCCTCATCAGGCTCATACTTTCGCGTTTTTCACATACTTGTTGATCAGATCCTGGGTTTTTTCTGGTTTGGATCACGTAGTAGTGTGGTACCACACTGAAACAGTCCACTAAACCTGGTTTGGATCAATATTTTAGAGGATAACGCAAGTTAGGTCTAGGTTAGGTCTGTGATTTTCACTCATCAGACTCATACTTTCGCATTCTTCACATACTTGTTGAACGGATCCTGGGTTTTTTCTGGTTTGGATCACGTAGTAATGTGGGACCACACTGAAACAGTCCATTAAACCTGGTTTCAATCAATATTTTAGAGGATAACGCATGTTAGGTCTGGGATAGTTCTGGGATTTGCCCTCATCAGACTCATACTTTCGCACACTTCACATACTCGTTGAACAGATCCTGTGTTATTTTCTGGTTTGGATCACATAGTAATGTGGTACCACACTGAAACAGTCGATTAAACCAGGTTTCGATCAATATTTTTGAGGATAACGCATGTTAGGTCTACGATAGGCCTGGGATTTTCACTCATCAGACTCATACATTCGCATTCTTCACATACTTGTTGAACGGATCCTGGGTTTTTTCTGGTTTGGCTCACGTAGTAATGTGGGACCACACTGAAGCAATCAATTAAACCTGGTCTTGATAAATATTTTTGAGGATAACGCTTGTTAGGTCTGGGTTAGGTCTAGGATTTGCCCTCGTCAGGCTCATACTTTCGCATATTTCTCATACTTCATGGCTAGATCCTGGGCTATTTCTGGATTGGATCTCGTAGTAATGTGGTACCACACTGAAACAGTCGATTAAACCAGGTTTCTATCAATATTTTTGAGGATAACGCAAGTTAGGTCTGGGATAGGTCTGGGATTTGCCCTCATCAGGCTCATACTTTCGCGTTTTTCACATACTTGTTGAACAGATCCTGGGTTTTTTCCGGTTTGGGTCGCGTAGTAGTGTGGTACCACACTGAAACAGTCGATTAAACCTGGTTTCGATCAATATTTTTGAGGATAACGCATGTTAGGTCTAGGTTTGGTCTGGGATTTGCTCTCATCAGGCTCATTCTTTTGCATATTTCTCATACTTGATGGCTAGATCCTGGGCTTTTTGCTGGATTGCATCACGTAGTAATGTGGGACCACACTGACACAATCAATTAAACCTGGTTTTGATAAATATTTTAGAGGACAACGCATGTTAGGTCTGGGTTAGGTCTAGGATTTGCCCTCATCAGGCTCATACTTTCGCATATTTCTCATACTTCATGGCTAGATCCTGTGCTGTTTCTGGATTGCATCACGTAGTAATGAAGTACAACACTGAAACAGTCAATTAAACCTGGTTTCCATCAATATCTTAGAGGACAACGCAAGTTGGGTCTGGGATAGGTCTGGGATTTGCCCTCATCAGGCTCATACTTTCGCGTTTTTCACATACTTGTTGAACAGATCCTGGGTTTTTTCTGGTTTGGATCACGTAGTAATGTGGGACCACACTGAAACAATCAATTAAACCTGGTATTGATAATTATTTTAGAGGATAACGCATGTTAGGTTTGGGTTAGGTCTAGGATTTGCCCTCTTCAGGCTCATACTTTCGCATATTTCTCATACTTCATGGCTAGATCCTGGGCTGTTTCTGGATTGTATCACGTAGTAATGTGGTACCACGCTGAAACAATCAATTAAGCCTGATTTCGATCAATATTTTTGAGGATAACGCATGTTAGGTCTAGGTTAGGCCGGGGTTTTTCACTCATCACACTCATACTTTCGCATTCTTTACATACGTGTTGAACGGATCCTGGGTTTTTACTGGTTTGGATCACGTAGTAATGAAGTGCAACACTGAAACAGTCAATTAAACCTGGTTTCCATCAATATTTTAGAGAATAATTCATGTTAGGTCTAGGTTAGGTTTGGGATTTGCTCTCATCAGGCTCATTCTTTCGCATATTTCTCATACTTGATGGCTAGATCCTGGGCTTTTTCTGGATTGCATCACGTAGTAATGAAGTACAACACTGAAACAGTCGATTAAACCTGGTTTCCATCAATATCTTAGAGGACAACGCAAGTTAGGTCTTGGATAGGTCTGGGATTTGCCCTCATCAGGCTCATACTTTCGCGTTTTTCACATACTTGTTGAACAGATCCTGGGTTTTTTCTGGTTTGGATCACGTAGTAGTGTGGTACCACACTGAAACAGTCCACTAAACCTGGTTTCGATCAATATTTTAGAGGATAACGCAAGTTAGGTCTGGGATAGGTCTGGGATTCGCCCCCATCAGGCTCATACATTCGCATATTTCTCATACTTGATGGCTAGATCCTGGGTTTTTTCCGGTTTGGGTCACGTAGTAGTGTGGTACCACACTGAAACAGTCGATTAAACCTGGTTTCGAACAATATTTTTCAGGATAACGCATGTTAGGTCTAGGTTAGGCCGGGGATTTTCACTCATCAGACTCATACTTTCGCAATCTTCACATACTTGTTGAACGGATCCTGGGTTTTTACTGGTTTGGATCACGTAGTAATGTGGTACCACACTGAAACAGTCGATTAAACCAGGTTTCTATCAATATTTTTGAGGATAACGCAAGTTAGGTCTGGGATAGGTCTGGGATTTGCCCTCATCAGGCTCATACTTTCGCGTTTTTCACATACTTGTTGAACAGATCTTGGGTTTTTTCCGGTTTGGGTCACGTAGTAGTGTGGTACCACACTGAAACAGTCGATTAAACCTGGTTTCGATCAATATTTTTGAGGATAACGCATGTTAGGTCTAGGTTAGGTCTGTGATTTTCACACATCAGACTCATACTTTCGCATTGTTCACATACTTGTTGAACGGATCCTGGGTTTTTTCTGGTTTGGATCACGTAGTAATGTGGTACCACACTGAAACAGTCGATTAAACCAGGTTTCTATCAATATTTTTGAGGTTAACGCAAGGTAGGTCTGGGATAGGTCTGGGATTTGCCCTCATCAGGCTCATACTTTCGCGTTTTTCACATACTTGTTGAACAGATCCTAGGTTTTTTCCGGTTTGGGTCACGTAGTAGTGTGGTACCACACTGAAACAGTCGATTAAACCTGGTTTCGATCAATATTTTTGAGGATAACGCATGTTAGGTCTAGGTTTGGTCTGGGATTTGCTCTCATCAGGCTCATTCTTTCGCATATTTCTCATACTTGATGGCTAGATCCTGGGCTTTTTCTGGATTGCATCACGTAGTAATGTGGGACCACACTGAAACAATCAATTAAACCTGGTTTTGATAAATATTTTAGAGGACAACGCATGTTAGGTCTGGGTTAGGTCTAGGATTTGCCCTCATCAGGCTCATACTTTCGCATATTTCTCATACTTCATGGCTAGATCCTGGGCTGTTTCTGGATTGCATCACGTAGTAATGAAGTACAACACTGAAACAGTCAATTAAACCTGGTTTCCATCAATATCTTAGTGGACAACGCAAGTTAGGTCTGGGATAGGTCTGGGATTTGCCCTCATCAGGCTCATACTTTCGCGTTTTTCACATACTTGTTGAACAGATCCTGGGTTATTTTCTGGTTTGGATCACATAGTAATGTGGTACCACACTGAAACAGACGATTAAACCAGGTTTCGATAAATATTTTTGAGGATAACGCATGTTAGGTCTAGGTTAGGCCGGGGTTTTTCACTCATCACACTTATACTTTCGCATTCTTCACATACCTGTTGAACGGATCCTGGGTTTTTACTAGTTTGGATCACGTAGTAATGAAGTGCAACACTGAAACAGTCAATTAAACCTGGTTTCCATCAATATTTTAGAGGACAACGCATGTTAGGTCTTGGTTAGGCCTGGGATTTGCCCACATCAGGGTCATACTTTCGCAGTTTTAACATATATGTTGACCTGATCGAGGGTTTTTTCTGCTTTGGATCACGCAGTAAAGTGGTACCACACTGAAACAGTCCATTAAACCTGGCTTGGATCAATATTTTAGAGGATAACGCATGTTAGGTCTAGGTTAGCCCTGGGATTTTCACTCATCAGACTCATAGTTTAGCATTCTTCACATACTTGTTGAACAGATACAGGGTTTTTTCTGGATTGGTTCACGTAGTAATGTGGTACCACACTGAAACATTCAATTAAACCTGGTCTTGATAAATATTTTAGAGGATAACGCATGTTAGGTTTGGGTTAGGTCTTGGATTTGCCCTCATCAGGCTCATACTTTCGCATATTTCTCATACTTGATGGCTAGATCCTGGGTTTTTTCCGGTTTGGGTCACGTAGTAGTGTGGTACCACACTGAAACAGTCGATTAAACCAGGTTTCGAACAATATTTTTTAGGATAACGCATGTTAGGTCTAGGTTAGGCCGGGGATTTTCACTCATCAGACTCATACTTTCGCATTCTTCACATACTTGTTGAACGGATCCTGGGTTTTTTCTGGTTTGGATCACGTAGTAATGTGGGACCACACCGAAACCATCAATTAAACCTGGTCATGATAAATATTTTAGAGGATAACGCATGTTAGGTCTGGGTTAGGTCTAGGATTTGCCCTCGTCAGAC
The DNA here is from genome assembly GCF_051014445.1 of Colletes latitarsis. NCBI lineage: Eukaryota > Metazoa > Arthropoda > Insecta > Hymenoptera > Colletidae > Colletes > Colletes latitarsis. The sequence goes on along the minus strand of NC_135136.1, from coordinate 5,307,480 downwards.
TCATACTTTCGCATATTTCTCATACTTCATGGCAAGATCCTGGGCTATTTCTGGATTGGATCACGTAGTAATGTGGTACCACACTGAAACAGTCAATTAAACCTGGTTTCGATCAATATTTTAGAGAATAATTCATTTTATGTCTAGGTAAGGTCTGGGATTTGCTCTCATCAGGCTCATTCTTTCGCATATTTCTCATACTTGATGGCTAGATCCTGGGCTTTTTCTGGATTACATCACGTAGTAATGAAGTACAACACTGAAACAGTCGATTAAACCTGGTTTCCATCAATATCTTAGAGGACAACGCAAGTTAGGTCTTGGATAGGTCTGGGATTTGCCCTCATCAGGCTCATACTTTCGCGTTTTTCACATACTTGTTGAACAGATCCTGGGTTTTTTCTGGTTTGGATCACGTAGTAGTGTGGTACCACACTGAAACAGTCCACTAAACCTGGTTTCGATCAATATTTTAGAGGATAACGCAAGTTAGGTTTGGGTTAGGTCTAGGATTTGCCCTCATCAGGCTCATACTTTCGCATATTTCTCATACTTCATGGCTAGATCCTGGGCTGTTTCTGGATTGTATCACGTAGTAATGTGGTACCACGCTGAAACAATCAATTAAGCCTGATTTCGATCAATATTTTAGAGGATAACGCAAGTTAGGTCTTGGATAGGTCTGGGATTTGCCCTCATCAGGCTCATACTTTCGCGTTTTTCACATACTTGTTGAACAGATCCTGGGTTTTTTCTGGTTTGGATCACGTAGTAGTGTGGTACCACACTGAAACAGTCCACTAAACCTGGTTTCGATCAATATTTTAGAGGATAACGCAAGTTAGGTTTGGGTTAGGTCTAGGATTTGCCCTCATCAGGCTCATACTTTCGCATATTTCTCATACTTCATGGCTAGATCCTGGGCTGTTTCTGGATTGTATCACGTAGTAATGTGGTACCACGCTGAAACAATCAATTAAGCCTGATTTCGATCAATATTTTAGAGGATAACGCAAGTTAGGTCTGGGATAGGTCTGGGATTCGCCCACATCAGGCTCATACTTTCGCATCTTTCTCATACTTGGTGGCTAGATCCTGGGCTTTTTCTGGATTGCATCACGTAGTAATGAAGTACAACACTGAAACAGTCAATTAAACCTGGTTTCCATCAATATCTTAGAGGACAACGCAAGTTAGGTCTGGGATAGGTCTGGGATTTGCCCTCATCAGGCTCATACTTTCGCGTTTTTCACATACTTGTTGAACAGATCCTGGGTTTTTTCCGGTTTGGGTCACTTAGTAGTGTGGTACCACACTGAAACAGTCGATTAAACCTGGTTTCGATCAATAGTTTTGAGGATAACGCATGTTAGGTCTAGGTTAGGCCGGGGATTTTCACTCATCAGACTCATACTTTCGCGTTTTTCACATACTTGTTGAACAGATCCTGGGTTTTTTCTGGTTTGGATCACGTAGTAGTGTGGTACCACACTGAAACAGTCCACTAAACCTGGTTTCGATCAATATTTTAGAGGATAACGCATGTTAGGTCTGGGTTAGGTCTAGGATTTGCCCTCGTCAGACTCATACTTTCGCATATTTCTCATACTTCATGGCTAGATCCTGGGCTATTTCTGGATTGGATCACGTAGTAATGTGGTACCACACTGAAACAGTCAATTAAACCTGGTTTCGATCAATATTTTAGAGGATAACGCAAGTTAGGTCTGGGATAGGTCTGGGATTCGCCCACATCAGGCTCATACTTTCGCATATTTCTCATACTTGGTGGCTAGATCCTGGGCTTTTTCTGGATTGCATCACGTAGTAATGAAGTACAACACTGAAACAGCCAATTAAACCTGGTTTCCATCAATACCTTAGAGGACAACGCAAGTTAGGTCTGGGATAGGTCTGGGATTTGCCCTCATCAGGCTCATACTTTCGCATATTTCTCATACTTCATGGCTAGACCCTGGGCTGCTTCTGGATTGTATCACGTAGTAATGTGGTACCACGCTGAAACAATCAATTAAACCTGATTTCGATCAATATTTTAGAGGATAACGCAAGTTAGGTCTGGGATAGGTCTGGGATTCGCCCTCATCAGGCTCATACTTTCGCATATTTCTCATACTTGATGGCTAGATCCTGGGTTTTTTCCGGTTTGGGTCACGTAGTAGTGTGGTACCACACTGAAACAGTCGATTAAACCAGGTTTCGAACAATATTTTTTAGGATAACGCATGTTAGATCTAGGTTAGGTCTGGGATTTGCCCTCATCAGACTCATACTTTCGCACACTTCACATACTCGTTGAACAGATCCTGGGTTATTTTCTGGTTTGGATCACATAGTAATGTGGTACCACACTGAAACAGACGATTAAACCAGATTTCGATCAATATTTTTGAGGATAACGCATGTTAGGTCTAGGTTAGGCCGGGGTTTTTCACTCATCACACTCATACTTTCGCATTCTTTACATACGTGTTGAACGGATCCTGGGTTTTTACTGGTTTGGATCACGTAGTAATGAAGTGCAACACTGAAACAGTCAATTAAACCTGGTTTCCATCAATATTTTAGAGAATAATTCATGTTAGGTCTAGGTTAGGTTTGGGATTTGCTCTCATCAGGCTCATTCTTTCGCATATTTCTCATACTTGATGGCTAGATCCTGGGCTTTTTCTGGATTGCATCACGTAGTAATGAAGTACAACACTGAAACAGTCGATTAAACCTGGTTTCCATCAATATCTTAGAGGACAACGCAAGTTAGGTCTTGGATAGGTCTGGGATTTGCCCTCATCAGGCTCATACTTTCGCGTTTTTCACATACTTGTTGAACAGATCCTGGGTTTTTTCTGGTTTGGGTCACGTAGTAGTGTGGTACCACACTGAAGCAGTCGATTAAACCTGGTTTCGATCAATAGTTTTGAGGATAACGCATGTTAGGTCTAGGTTAGGCCGGGGATTTTCACTCATCAGACTCATACTTTCGCATTCTTCACATACTTGTTGAACGGATCCCGGGTTTTTTCTGGTTTGGATCACGTAGTAATGTGGGACCACACCGAAACAATCAATTAAACCTGGTCATGATAAATATTTTAGAGGATAACGCATGTTAGGTCTGGGTTAGGTCTAGGATTTGCCCTCGTCAGACTCATACTTTCGCATATTTCTCATACTTCATGGCTAGATCCTGGGCTATTTCTGGATTGGATCACGTAGTAATGTGGTACCACACTGAAACAGTCAATTAAACCTGGTTTCGATCAATATTTTAGAGGATAACGCAAGTTAGGTCTGGGATAGGTCTGGGATTTGCCCTCATCAGGCTCATACTTTCGCGTTTTTCACATACTTGTTGAACAGATCCTGGGTTTTTTCCGGTTTGGGTCACGTAGTAGTGTGGTACCACACTGAAACATTCAATTAAACCTGGTCTTGATAAATATTTTAGAGGATAACGCATGTTAGGTTTGGGTTAGGTCTAGGATTTGTCCTCATCAGGCTCATACATTCGCATATTTCTCATACTTCATGGCTAGATCCTGGGTTTTTTCCGGTTTGGGTCACGTAGTAGTGTGGTACCACACTGAAACAGTCGATTAAACCTGGTTTCGAACAATATTTTTTAGGATAACGCATGTTAGGTCTAGGTTAGGCCGGGGATTTTCACTCATCAGACTCATACTTTCGCATTCTTCACATACTTGTTGAACGGATCCTGGGTTTTTTCTGGTTTGGATCACGTAGTAATGTGGGACCACACCGAAACAATCAATTAAACCTGGTCATGATAAATATTTTAGAGGATAACGCATGTTAGGTCTGGGTTAGGTCTAGGATTTGCCCTCGTCAGACTCATACTTTCGCATATTTCTCATACTTCATGGCTAGATCCTGGGCTATTTCTGGATTGGATCACGTAGTAATGTGGTACCACACTGAAACAGTCAATTAAACCTGGTTTCGATCAATATTTTAGAGGATAACGCAAGTTAGGTCTGGGATAGGTCTGGGATTTGCCCTCATCAGGCTCATACTTTCGCGTTTTTCACATACTTGTTGAACAGATCCTGGGTTTTTTCAGGTTTGGGTCACGTAGTAATGTGGTACCACACTGAAACAGTCGATTAAACCTGGTTTCGATCAATATTTTTGAGGACAACGCATGTTAGGTCTAGGTTAGGCCGGGGATTTTCACTCATCAGACTCATACTTTCGCATTCTTCACATACTTGTTGAACGGATCCTGTGTTTTTACTGGTTTGGATCACGTAGTAATGTGGTACAACACTGAAACATTCAATTAAACCTGGTCTTGATAAATACTTTAGAGGATAACGCATGTTAGGTCTGGGTTAGGTCTAGGATTTGCACCCATCAGGCTCATACTTTCGCATATTTCTCATACTTCATGGCTATATCCTGGGCTATTTCTGGATTGGATCACCTAGTAATGTGGTACCACACTGAAACAGTCAATTAAACCTGGTTTTGATCAATATTTTAGAGAATAATTCTTGTAAGGTCTAGGTTAGGTCTGGGATTTGCTCTCATCAGGCTCATTCTTTCGCATATTTCTCATACTTGATGGATAGATCCTGGGCTTTTTCTGGATTGCATCACGTAGTAATGAAGTACAACACTGAAACAGTCGATTAAACCTGGTTTCCATCAATATCTTAGAGGACAACGCAAGTTAGGTCTTGGATAGGTCTGGGATTTGCCCTCATCAGGCTCATACTTTCGCGTTTTTCACATACTTGTTGAACAGATCCTGGGTTATTTTCTGGTTTGGATCACATAGTAATGTGGTACCACACTGAAACAGACGATTAAACCAGGTTTCGATAAATATTTTTGAGGATAACGCATGTTAGGTCTAGGTTAGGCCGGGGTTTTTCACTCATCACACTTATACTTTCGCATTCTTCACATACCTGTTGAACGGATCCTGGGTTTTTACTAGTTTGGATCACGTAGTAATGAAGTGCAACACTGAAACAGTCAATTAAACCTGGTTTCCATCAATATTTTAGAGGACAACGCATGGTTGGTCTAGGTTAGGCCTGGGATTTGCCCACATCAGGGTCATACTTTCGCAGTTTTAACATATATGTTGACCTGATCGAGGGTTTTTTCTGCTTTGGATCACGCAGTAAAGTGGTACCACACTGAAACAGTCCATTAAACCTGGCTTGGATCAATATTTTAGAGGATAACGCATGTTAGGTCTAGGTTAGCCCTGGGATTTTCACTCATCAGACTCATAGTTTAGCATTCTTCACATACTTGTTGAACAGATACAGGGTTTTTTCTGGATTGGTTCACGTAGTAATGTGGTACCACACTGAAACATTCAATTAAACCTGGTCTTGATAAATATTTTAGAGGATAACGCATGTTAGGTTTGGGTTAGGTCTTGGATTTGCCCTCATCAGGCTCATACTTTCGCATATTTCTCATACTTGATGGCTAGATCCTGGGTTTTCTCCGGTTTGGGTCACGTAGTAGTGTGGTACCACACTGAAACAGTCGATTAAACCAGGTTTCGAACAATATTTTTTAGGATAACGCATGTTAGGTCTAGGTTAGGCCGGGGATTTTCACTCATCAGACTCATACTTTCGCATTCTTCACATACTTGTTGAACGGATCCTGGGTTTTTTCAGGCTTGGATCACGTAGCAATGTGGTACCACACTGAAACAGTCACTTAAACCTGGTTTCGAACAATATTTTAGAGAATAATTCATGTTAGGTCTAGGTTAGGTCTGGGCTTTGCCCTCATCAGGCTCATTCTTTCGCATATTTCTCATACTTGATGGCTAGATCCAGCGCTTTTTCTGGATTGCATCACGTAGTAATGAAGTACAACACTGAAACAGTCAATTAAACCTGGTTTCGATCAATATTTTTGAGGATAACGCATGTTAGGCCTAGACTAGGCCTGGGATCTGCCCTCATCAGACTCATACTTTCGCATTCTTCACATACTTTTTGAACGGATCCTGTGTTTTTTCTGGTTTGGATCACGTAGTAATGTGGGACCACACTGAAACAATCAATTAAACCTGGTATTGATAATTATTTTAGAGGATAACGCATGTTAGGTCTGGGATAGGTCTGGGATTTGCCCTCATCAGACTCATACTTTCGCACACTTCACATACTCGTTGAACAGATCCTGGGTTATTTTCTGGTTTGTATCACGTAGTAAAGTGGTACCACACTGTAACATTCCATTAAACCTGGTTTGGATCAATATTTTAGAGAATAATTCATGTTATGTCTAGGTAAGGTCTGGGATTTGCTCTCATCAGGCTCATTCTTTCGCATATTTCTCATACTTGATGGCTAGATCCTGGGCTTTTTCTGGATTGCATCACGTAGTAATGTGGTACCACACTGAAACAGTCGATTAAACCAGGTTTCGATCAATATTTTTGAGGATAACGCATGTTAGGCCTAGACTAGGCCTGGGATCTGCCCTCATCAGGTTCATATTTTCGCGTTCTTCACATACTTGTTGATCGGATCCTGGGTTTTTTCTGGTTTGGATCACGTAGTAATGTGGGACCACACTGAAACAATCAATTAAACCTGGTCATGATAACTATTTTAGAGGATAACGCATGTTAGGTTTGGGTTAGGTCTAGGATTTGCCCTCTTCAGGCTCATACTTTCGCATATTTCTCATACTTCATGGCTAGATCCTGGGCTGTTTCTGGATTGTATCACGTAGTAATGTGGTACCACGCTGAAACAATCAATTAAGCCTGATTTCGATCAATATTTTAGAGGATAACGCATGTTAGGTCTAGGTTAGGCCGGGGTTTTTCACTCATCACACTCATACTTTCGCATTCTTTACATACGTGTTGAACGGATCCTGGGTTTTTACTGGTTTGGATCACGTAGTAATGAAGTGCAACACTGAAACAGTCAATTAAACCTGGTTTCCATCAATATTTTAGAGAATAATTCATGTTAGGTCTAGGTTAGGTTTGGGATTTGCTCTCATCAGGCTCATTCTTTCGCATATTTCTCATACTTGATGGCTAGATCCTGGGCTTTTTCTGGATTGCATCACGTAGTAATGAAGTACAACACTGAAACAGTCGATTAAACCTGGTTTCCATCAATATCTTAGAGGACAACGCAAGTTAGGTCTTGGATAGGTCTGGGATTTGCCCTCATCAGGCTCATACTTTCGCGTTTTTCACATACTTGTTGAACAGATCCTGGGTTTTTTCTGGTTTGGATCACGTAGTAGTGTGGTACCACACTGAAACAGTCCACTAAACCTGGTTTCGATCAATATTTTAGAGGATAACGCAAGTTAGGTCTGGGATAGGTCTGGGATTCGCCCCCATCAGGCTCATACATTCGCATATTTCTCATACTTGATGGCTAGATCCTGGGTTTTTTCCGGTTTGGGTGACGTAGTAGTGTGGTACCACACTGAAACAGTCGATTAAACCTGGTTTCGAACAATATTTTTCAGGATAACGCATGTTAGGTCTAGGTTAGGCCGGGGATTTTCACTCATCAGACTCATACTTTCGCAATCTTCACATACTTGTTGAACGGATCCTGGGATTTTACTGGTTTGGATCACGTAGTAATGTGGTACCACGCTGAAACAGTCGATTAAACCAGGTTTCTATCAATATTTTTGAGGATAACGCAAGTTAGGTCTGGGATAGGTCTGGGATTTGCCCTCATCACGCTAATACTTTCGCGTTTTTAACATACTTGTTGAACAGATCCTGGGTTTTTTCCGGTTTGGGTCACGTAGTAGTGTGGTACCACACTGAAACAGTCGATTAAACCTGGTTTCCATCAATATCTTAGAGGACAACGCAAGTTAGGTCTGGGATAGGTCTGGGATTTGCCCTCATCAGGCTCATACTTTCGCGTTTTTCACATACTTGTTGAACAGATCCTGGGTTTTTTCTGGTTTGGATCACGTAGTAGTGTGGTACCACACTGAAACAATCAATTAAACCTGGTATTGATAATTATTTTAGAGGATAACGCATGTTAGGTCTGGGATAGGTCTGGGATTTGCCCTCATCAGACTCATACTTTCGCACACTTCACATACTCGTTGAACAGATCCTGGGTTATTTTCTGGTTTGTATCACGTAGTAAAGTGGGACCACACTGAAACATTCCATTAAACCTGGTTTGGATCAATATTTTAGAGAATAATTCATGTTATGTCTAGGTAAGGTCTGGGATTTGCTCTCATCAGGCTCATTCTTTCGCATATTTCTCATACTTGATGGCTAGATCCTGGGCTTTTCCTGGATTGCATCACGTAGTAACGTGGTACCACACTGAAACAGTCGATTAAACCAGGTTTCGATCAATATTTTTGAGGATAACGCATGTTAGGCCTAGGCTAGGCCTGGGATCTGCCCTCATCAGGTTCATATTTTCGCGTTCTCCACATACTTGTTGATCGGATCCTGGGTTTTTTCTGGTTTGGATCACGTAGTAATGTGGGACCACACTGAAACAATCAATTAAACCTGGTCATGATAACTATTTTAGAGGATAACGCATGTTAGGTTTGGGTTAGGTCTAGGATTTGCCCTCATCAGGCTCATACTTTCGCATATTTCTCATACTTCATGGCTAGATCCTGGGCTGTTTCTGGATTGTATCACGTAGTAATGTGGTACCACGCTGAAACAATCAATTAAGCCTGATTTCGATCAATATTTTAGTGGATAACGCAAGTTAGGTCTGGGATAGGTCTGGGATTCGCCCACATCAGGCTCATACCTTCGCATATTTCTCATACTTGGTGGCTAGATCCTGGGCTTTTTCTGGATTGCATCACGTAGTAATGAAGTACAACACTGAAACAGTCAATTAAACCTGGTTTCCATCAATATCTTAGAGGACAACGCAAGTTAGGTCTGGGATAGGTCTGGGATTTGCCCTCATCAGGCTCATACTTTCGCGTTTTTCACATACTTGTTGAACAGATCCTGGGTTTTTTCCGGTTTGGGTCACGTAGTAGTGTGGTACCACACTGAAACAGTCCATTAAACCTGGTTTCGAACAATATTTTTCAGGATAACGCATGTTAGGTCTAGGTTAGGCCGGGGATTTTCACTCATCAGACTCATACTTTCGCAATCTTCACATACTTGTTGAACGGATCCTGGGCTGTTTCTGGATTGTACCACGTAGTAATGTGGTACCACGCTGAAACAATCAATTAAGCCTGATTTCGATCAATATCTTAGAGGATAACGCAAGTTAGGTCTGGGATAGGTCTGGGATTTGCCCTCATCAGGCTCATACTTTCGCATTCTTCACATACTTGTTGAACGGATCCTTGGTTTTTTCTGGTTTGGATCACGTAGTAATGTGGGACCACACTGAAACAGTCGATTAAACCAGGTTTCGAACAATATTTTTTAGGATAACGCATGTTAGGTCTAGGTTAGGCCGGGGATTTTCACTCATCAGACTCATACTTTCGCATTCTTCACATACTTGTTGAACGGATCCTGGGTTTTTTCAGGCTTGGATCACGTAGCAATGTGGTACCACACTGAAACAGTCACTTAAACCTGGTTTCGAACAATATTTTAGAGAATAATTCATGTTAGGTCTAGGTTAGGTCTGGGCTTTGCCCTCATCAGGCTCATTCTTTCGCATATTTCTCATACTTGATGGCTAGATCCAGCGCTTTTTCTGGATTGCATCACGTAGTAATGAAGTACAACACTGAAACAGTCAATTAAACCTGGTTTCGATCAATATTTTTGAGGATAACGCATGTTAGGCCTAGACTAGGCCTGGGATCTGCCCTCATCAGACTCATACTTTCGCATTCTTCACATACTTTTTGAACGGATCCTGTGTTTTTTCTGGTTTGGATCACGTAGTAATGTGGGACCACACTGAAACAATCAATTAAACCTGGTATTGATAATTATTTTAGAGGATAACGCATGTTAGGTCTGGGATAGGTCTGGGATTTGCCCTCATCAGACTCATACTTTCGCACACTTCACATACTCGTTGAACAGATCCTGGGTTATTTTCTGGTTTGTATCACGTAGTAAAGTGGTACCACACTGTAACATTCCATTAAACCTGGTTTGGATCAATATTTTAGAGAATAATTCATGTTATGTCTAGGTAAGGTCTGGGATTTGCTCTCATCAGGCTCATTCTTTCGCATATTTCTCATACTTGATGGCTAGATCCTGGGCTTTTTCTGGATTGCATCACGTAGTAATGTGGTACCACACTGAAACAGTCGATTAAACCAGGTTTCGATCAATATTTTTGAGGATAACGCATGTTAGGCCTAGACTAGGCCTGGGATCTGCCCTCATCAGGTTCATATTTTCGCGTTCTTCACATACTTGTTGATCGGATCCTGGGTTTTTTCTGGTTTGGATCACGTAGTAATGTGGGACCACACTGAAACAATCAATTAAACCTGGTCATGATAACTATTTTAGAGGATAACGCATGTTAGGTTTGGGTTAGGTCTAGGATTTGCCCTCTTCAGGCTCATACTTTCGCATATTTCTCATACTTCATGGCTAGATCCTGGGCTGTTTCTGGATTGTATCACGTAGTAATGTGGTACCACGCTGAAACAATCAATTAAGCCTGATTTCGATCAATATTTTAGAGGATAACGCATGTTAGGTCTAGGTTAGGCCGGGGTTTTTCACTCATCACACTCATACTTTCGCATTCTTTACATACGTGTTGAACGGATCCTGGGTTTTTACTGGTTTGGATCACGTAGTAATGAAGTGCAACACTGAAACAGTCAATTAAACCTGGTTTCCATCAATATTTTAGAGAATAATTCATGTTAGGTCTAGGTTAGGTTTGGGATTTGCTCTCATCAGGCTCATTCTTTCGCATATTTCTCATACTTGATGGCTAGATCCTGGGCTTTTTCTGGATTGCATCACGTAGTAATGAAGTACAACACTGAAACAGTCGATTAAACCTGGTTTCCATCAATATCTTAGAGGACAACGCAAGTTAGGTCTTGGATAGGTCTGGGATTTGCCCTCATCAGGCTCATACTTTCGCGTTTTTCACATACTTGTTGAACAGATCCTGGGTTTTTTCTGGTTTGGATCACGTAGTAGTGTGGTACCACACTGAAACAGTCCACTAAACCTGGTTTCGATCAATATTTTAGAGGATAACGCAAGTTAGGTCTGGGATAGGTCTGGGATTCGCCCCCATCAGGCTCATACATTCGCATATTTCTCATACTTGATGGCTAGATCCTGGGTTTTTTCCGGTTTGGGTGACGTAGTAGTGTGGTACCACACTGAAACAGTCGATTAAACCTGGTTTCGAACAATATTTTTCAGGATAACGCATGTTAGGTCTAGGTTAGGCCGGGGATTTTCACTCATCAGACTCATACTTTCGCAATCTTCACATACTTGTTGAACGGATCCTGGGATTTTACTGGTTTGGATCACGTAGTAATGTGGTACCACGCTGAAACAGTCGATTAAACCAGGTTTCTATCAATATTTTTGAGGATAACGCAAGTTAGGTCTGGGATAGGTCTGGGATTTGCCCTCATCACGCTAATACTTTCGCGTTTTTAACATACTTGTTGAACAGATCCTGGGTTTTTTCCGGTTTGGGTCACGTAGTAGTGTGGTACCACACTGAAACAGTCGATTAAACCTGGTTTCCATCAATATCTTAGAGGACAACGCAAGTTAGGTCTGGGATAGGTCTGGGATTTGCCCTCATCAGGCTCATACTTTCGCGTTTTTCACATACTTGTTGAACAGATCCTGGGTTTTTTCTGGTTTGGATCACGTAGTAGTGTGGTACCACACTGAAACAATCAATTAAACCTGGTATTGATAATTATTTTAGAGGATAACGCATGTTAGGTCTGGGATAGGTCTGGGATTTGCCCTCATCAGACTCATACTTTCGCACACTTCACATACTCGTTGAACAGATCCTGGGTTATTTTCTGGTTTGTATCACGTAGTAAAGTGGTACCACACTGAAACATTCCATTAAACCTGGTTTGGATCAATATTTTAGAGAATAATTCATGTTATGTCTAGGTAAGGTCTGGGATTTGCTCTCATCAGGCTCATTCTTTCGCATATTTCTCATACTTGATGGCTAGATCCTGGGCTTTTCCTGGATTGCATCACGTAGTAACGTGGTACCACACTGAATCAGTCGATTAAACCAGGTTTCGATCAATATTTTTGAGGATAACGCATGTTAGGCCTAGGCTAGGCCTCGGATCTGCCCTCATCAGGTTCATATTTTCGCGTTCTCCACATACTTGTTGATCGGATCCTGGGTTTTTTCTGGTTTGGATCACGTAGTAATGTGGGACCACACTGAAACAATCAATTAAACCTGGTCATGATAACTATTTTAGAGGATAACGCATGTTAGGTTTGGGTTAGGTCTAGGATTTGCCCTCATCAGGCTCATACTTTCGCATATTTCTCATACTTCATGGCTAGATCCTGGGCTGTTTCTGGATTGTATCACGTAGTAATGTGGTACCACGCTGAAACAATCAATTAAGCCTGATTTCGATCAATATTTTAGAGGATAACGCAAGTTAGGTCTGGGATAGGTCTGGGATTCGCCCACATCAGGCTCATACCTTCGCATATTTCTCATACTTGGTGGCTAGATCCTGGGCTTTTTCTGGATTGCATCACGTAGTAATGAAGTACAACACTGAAACAGTCAATTAAACCTGGTTTCCATCAATATCTTAGAGGACAACGCAAGTTAGGTCTGGGATAGGTCTGGGATTTGCCCTCATCAGGCTCATACTTTCGCGTTTTTCACATACTTGTTGAACAGATCCTGGGTTTTTTCCGGTTTGGGTCACGTAGTAGTGTGGTACCACACTGAAACAGTCCATTAAACCTGGTTTCGAACAATATTTTTCAGGATAACGCATGTTAGGTCTAGGTTAGGCCGGGGATTTTCACTCATCAGACTCATACTTTCGCAATCTTCACATACTTGTTGAACGGATCCTGGGCTGTTTCTGGATTGTACCACGTAGTAATGTGGTACCACGCTGAAACAATCAATTAAGCCTGATTTCGATCAATATCTTAGAGGATAACGCAAGTTAGGTCTGGGATAGGTCTGGGATTTGCCCTCATCAGGCTCATACTTTCGCATTCTTCACATACTTGTTGAACGGATCCTTGGTTTTTTCTGGTTTGGATCACGTAGTAATGTGGGACCACACCGAAACAATCAATTAAACCTGGTCATGATAAATATTTTAGAAGATAACGCATGTTAGGTCTGGGTTAGGTCTAGGATTTGCCCTCGTCAGACTCATACTTTCGCATATATCTCATACTTCATGGCTAGATCCTGGGCTATTTCTGGATTGGATCACGTAGTAATGTGGTACCACACTGAAACAGTCAATTAAACCTGGTTTCGATCAATATTTTAGAGGATAACGCAAGTTAGGTCTGGGATAGGTCTGGGATTCGCCCACATCAGGCTCATACTTTCGCATATTTCTCATACTTGGTGGCTAGATCCTGGGCTTTTGCTGGATTGCATCACGTATTAATGAAGTACAACACTGAAACAGTCAATTAAACCTGGTTTCCATCAATACCTTAGAGGACAACGCAAGTTAGGTCTGGGATAGGTCTGGGATTTGCCCTCATCAGGCTCATACTTTCGCATATTTCTCATACTTCATGGCTAGACCCTGGGCTGTTTCTGGATTGTATCACGTAGTAATGTGGTACCACGCTGAAACAATCAATTAAACCTGATTTGGATCAATATTTTAGAGGATAACGCAAGTTAGGTCTGGGATCCCCTCAGGGGCTGCCAGCCTTTCAGCTGCAGTACGGGCTTAACGAACCCGGGGTACCCGAGTCATACACACACCGTAAGCCTCCTGTTGGTCGTCACAACGACCCATTCACAATTCCCTATTGGTTTTGTGAATGGTACGTGACGGCAGGAGGAACGGGGGTCTTGGCTTAACCGCCTGGGCCACGAGTATGGCGACTCTATAAAATCGCCCTCCAATCCTAAGCTATGGTGCGCGGCGATGGGATGCATGGTTGGGGGAGAAGGCCCAATCCCAAGCGACCACCTCCGGGGAACCTGCCGAACCCCCGGAGTATATAGGCTTACCCGGGTAAGGCGGCTCTGCCCGGGCGGACCTTTTCTTCCGACCTGCTCGTGGGAATATTATGGAGTTCAATATTAAAACGGGGATGGGACGGGGTAAGTCAGAGGGGGAGGACGAAGGCGGTGTTGGGACTGGAGTGACGGCGCTCGCGCCGCCTCCAGCGCCTGGCCCGGCTTCGTGGAAGGTGGAGGAGGACGACGAGACTGCGTCAGTCTCGTCCTTCTCCTCCACCAGGAGCCTCATAGGCTCTAAGAGGAAGAGGGCGGGGCAGGCCGTCGTCGAGGTGGGCGGAGCGATGAGCCCGTCGGTGAGGCTGAGTTGCCTCAGGGACGAGGTGACCGAGGAGATATCGGAGAGGATCTCCTCGTCCCTGAGGCGGGTGGAGAAAGTCGCCGCTGCCTGCGCCTTTAAGGGGCAGAAAAGCGGTGGCGCGGAGGCCCTGAAGGCCGCGGCGGAGGAAATGAGGGAGGCGGCGCGGGAGCTCAGAGGGCGGAACGCCCGTCTGCAGCTCCTGTTGGAGGAGGAGCGACAGGGGAGGAGGAGGGCAGAGGCGCTGTGGAACAGCGCGGCCCTCCCTCCCATCCTCCCTCCTCCTCCACCGCCGCGTCCCTCGGCGGAGCTAAATAAGCGGAGTGCGGCGGCAGTGGTGCGGGGCACCGCGGGCCCCTCCACCCGCACTCCGCCCGTGAAGAAGTCCCCGTCCTCCTCAGAAGACGATCTTCTGAGAAGGATTGGGGACATGATTGATGGCAAGCTGGCCGCCTTCCGGGAGGAGCTCCTCGCCGGAAGAGCGGTCAGCAGGAAGGCGGTGCCTCCCCGACCTGTTCCGGTACAGTCGGGGAAGGCAAAGAAGGGCGGAGTGAAGGCTCCGCCCAGCGTTGCGGCACCAGGGCCCCGGGTCGCGACCCCCAAGGGGGGTGGTGTACCCGTGGTCGCGGTGGTCGCGTCCTCCACAGCACCCTCCCAAGGGGGGGTGGCGTGGAGTGAGGTGGTGGGGCGGAAGGCGAAGCGGGCGGCGAGGAAGGCCTCGCAACCGCAGCCTCCGCCTCCGCCGCCGGCGGCCAAGGTAAAGGCCGCGAAGGTCGGGAAGGCACGACCAGGTCGTCCCCCAAAAACGGCAGCGGTGACGCTGACTGTTGCGCAGGGGGGCGACCTGACCCTCGCGGAGGCGATGCGGCTCGCCAGGGAGAATATCTCCCTGGAAGAGCTGGGCATCGCCTCCGTGAGGGCGAAGAGGGCCGTGACCGGGGGTCTCTTGCTGGAGATCCCCGGTGCAGAAGGCGGCGCGAAGGCGGATCGTCTCGCCCAGAGGCTCCGGGAGCAGCTGGGCGAGCGAGGTGTCCGGGTCGCCCGGCCCACGAAGCGCACGGAGATGCGCATTTGTGGGCTGGACGACTCGGTCAGCGCACAGGACGTGTCCCGTGCCCTTGCGAGGGCGGGGGACTGTCCTGTGGAGGACCTGCGGATCGGAGAGATCCGCAGGTCGCCCTCCGGCCTCGGGTCGGTGTGGGCCCGGTGCCCCCTCTCCGCCGCCCGTAAGGTGGCGGAATCCGGGAGGGTGTTGGTGGGGTGGGTTTCGGCGCGAGTGGAAATCCTCGCGCCGCGCCCGCTCCAGTGTCACCGCTGCCTCGAATTGGGGCACGTGAGGCAGTGGTGCACCTCGCCGGTGGACCGCAGCGGTCAGTGTTACCGCTGCGGTGCCAAAGAGCACCGTGCGAGCCAGTGCTCGGCGGCCCCCCACTGCCCGCTGTGTGCGGACATGGGGAGGCCAGCCGATCACAGGGTGGGGAGCAAGAAGTGCTCCCCCCCCTCCCGGAAGGAGAGGAAGAGGCGGGCTGCACCGGCTCCGGTGCCGAGTGCGGTGGCATCGTCCTCCATGGAGGTGGACGGTGCTACGGGGACGGACGGCCGGGAGGAGGCTGGCGCGGCCATTAATTAATGCCGCCCCGCCTCCTCCTCCAGGCCAACCTCAACCACTGCCGCGCGGCACAGGACTTGATGTCCCAAGTCCTCGCGGAGTGGGGGGTTGGCCTGGCGGTCGCCGCCGAGCCGTACCGCGTCCCTGATCACCCTCATTGGGTGGGCGACGCGGACGGCTTGGTGGCGACGGTATGGGGAGGGGGCGACGGGTCCCCACCGTTCTCCTTGTTGGAGCGCGGTCGGGGATTCGTCGCCGTGGACTGGGGGGGAGTCGCTGTGGTGGGGTGCTACATTTCGCCCCGTAGCGGTCACGCTGCGTTCGAGCTGTACTTGGCCGAGGTCGCGGCATGCGTGCAGCGCTACGCGGCCCGGCCGGTGCTGGTCCTGGGGGATTTTAATGCCAAGTCGGTGGCTTGGGGATCCCCCAGGACCTCCGTTCGCGGCGGGATCCTGGGCGATTGGGCGGCGGGGCTCGACCTCCGGGTATTGAACCGGGGGTCGGAGCACACATGCGTGCGGCGATATGGGGGGTCCATCGTGGATGTTGGATTCGCGACCCCCAACGCCGTGCGCATGGTGTCGGGTTGGCACGTGGTCGCGGGGGCAGAGACACTCTCCGATCACCGGTACATCCGGATGGAGGTCTCTGCCGCCGCGAGTGCATCGCGACACGGCCGCCTGCGTGGCACCCCACCACGCCGCTGGGCGCTTCGGCGCCTGGACAAGGACGCCCTGATGGCAGCTGCCCTCGCTGCAACTTGGCCGCAGGGAGCGGCCGAGTTGCCGAGCATAGAGGAGGAGGTCGCCCGGCTCGGAGCATTGGTCGCGGGCATTTGCGACGTGGGGATGCCTCGGGTCGGGCGGGCTTCTCCTCGCCGGGCGGTGTACTGGTGGTCGGACGCGATCGCGGAGTTGCGAGTCGCGACTGTCCGCGCCCGACGCCAGTACACCCGCGCGCGCCGTCGTCAACGTACAGGCGACGGCGTGGCGCGAGCGAGGGCAGCTGATGACCTGTATGGAGCATACCGCGTGGCGCGGGTTGCTCTGCAGGTCGCCATCAAACGGGCCAAGACCCAGGCATGGAAGGAGCTCCTCCAGACCCTTGATGACGATCCATGGGGGCGCCCATATAAGGTGGTGCTGAATAAGCTCCGCCCGTGGGCGCCCCCCGTCACCGAGGGTCTTGACCCCCGGCTGCTGGAGGACGTGGTCAATACACTCTTCCCAATTGGGGAGAGGGGACCGCGTCCTCCGGCGGCGGCGGCTGTCCCAGTGGAGTGGACGGTCGAGCTGGGGGTCACGCAGGAGGAGCTGGCAGCGGCCATCAGACGGCTCGGGGTTCGTAACACGGCCCCGGGTCCGGATGGTGTGCCCGGCCGGGTTTGGGTCTTGACCCAGGGCGTCCTTGGGGCCGACCTCAGGCGGTTGTTCGACCGCTGCCTGAGGGACGGGCGATTCCCCCCCAGTTGGAAGGTGGCGAGGATGGTCCTCCTCCGGAAGGAGGGTCGGCCCGCGGAGTCTCCCTCCGCATACCGGCCCATTTGTCTCCTCGACGAGGTGGGCAAGCTCTTCGAGCGTGTGATTGCTGCCCGCCTCGTCGAGCACCTGTCGCGGGGTGATCCCGGTCTGGCCGACTGCCAGTTCGGTTTCCGGGGGGGCCGATCGACTATCGACGCGATAGGTCGTGTGAGGGCCCTCTCGGAGGCGGCCGTCTCCCGGGGAGGGGTGGCATTGGCAATATCCTTGGATATTGCCAATGCCTTTAACACCGTCCCCTGGGAAGAGATAAGGAGGGGGCTCGAATATCATCGAGTCCCCCCTTGTCTCAGGGCGGTCGTCGGGGATTATCTCCGCGGCAGGTGGATCGAGTATCCGGGCCGGGATGGTGATATGCGGAGGGAGGTGTACTGCGGTGTTCCGCAGGGGTCGGTCCTCGGGCCACTCCTGTGGAACATCGCGTACGACTCGGTGTTGCGGGCCGGCCTCCCCGACGGCGTCAGCACGGTGTGTTATGCGGATGACACACTGGTGCTGGCCGTCGGGGCGCACTGGGGGATGGCCATGCGTCGCGCGGAGGAGGGGTCGCAACGCGTCGTCGACCGGATCAGGGGGATGGGGATGACGGTGGCGGTCCATAAGACCGAGGTGATTGCGTTTCATTCACCTCGGCAGGATCCGCCACCCCCTCTGATCCGGGTGGGTGGGGCTGACATCGAGGTGAAGCCCCAGATCAGGTATCTAGGGCTGATCCTCGATAGCCACTGGCGTTTCGAGCAGCATTTCCGCTGCCTGGTCCCCCGGTTGGAAAGGATAGTTGCGGCTCTGGGCCGGATCCTGCCCAACCTGGGGGGCCCGGCGGGCCGAGTTCGTCGCCTCTATGTGGCAATGGTCCAGTCGGTGGCCCTATACGGGGCCCCCGTCTGGGCGGACGACCTGGCTGCCTCCCGGCGCAGCATGACTATGCTGCGTCGGGTGCAGAGGCGCATGGCGCTCAGGGTCGTCCGCGGGTATCGGACCATGTCACATGAGGCGGCGACGGTTCTAGCGGGGATGCCGCCCATGGACCTGCTCGCGCGGTCGCACGCGGTGATGTACCGGCACCGCGTCGACCGTCGCGCGGGGGTGGGGGCGGTCCCGGGCGGGCAGGAACCTGCTTGGGGCGATTTGAAGCGCCAGGCCCGGCAGTCCGTGTTGCTCGCGTGGCAGGAGAGGCTGGCTCTGCCAACCGCGGGGCACCGGACTGTCGGGGCTGTTCGGCCACTCCTGAAGGAGTGGCTGGACAGAGGCCATGGCAGCCTCACCTACCGGATGGCACAGGTATTTTCCGGGCATGGCAGCTTCGGAAGATACCTGTGCCGGATAGGGAAGGAGCCGACGGCGCGTTGCTGCCACTGCGACGCTGAGCAGGACACGGCGGATCATACCCTGGAGGTATGCCCCGCGTGGGAGGGGGAGCGCCGTGTCCTGGTCGGCGTCGTCGGGCGGGATGTCTCGCTGCCGGGCGTGGTGCGCGCCATGCTCGGCAGCGAGGAGAAGTGGAGGGCCGTGGCCTCCTTCTGCGAGAACGTAATGTTGCAGAAGGAGGCCGCGGGGAGGGAGCGCGAGCTTCAGCGGCGCGCTGAAGCTCGCGCTCGTGCGGTGGCCCGAGGTCGTCGCCCGGTCGCGAGGCGTCGCGGGCGGCCGCCTCGGCGTGGCGGATGACCTAGGCTGGGAGGGGGGTCCTGAGGGGACCTTCCTCCCGCCAGGCGGCGCCGGGTCGGACCGGTTGGGGGTAGGAGTGCCTCCCCCTACCGGTCCGACGCAAGGGGAGGCACCCTCGGCGGTCTGGTGCGGCCATGAACGCCCGGCCGCCGAGGGGTGGAAACGGGGTCGCGGGCGGTTGCGAGTTGGGGCTCGCAGCCGCCACTAAACGCGGCCCCGGGACGGATAGCGGCGGGATGGAGTGGCCCCGTCCCGCCGCTATGAGGCAGTGTGTCTACTGGGGGGACCGATTGTCCTCCCGGGGGATGGGCGCGAAAGCGCGGGCACGGGGAGGATACCGGAAGAATGCTTCGAGCGATTCCCGGTATCCTCCCAAAGCGTGCCGAAGGGTCACCGTGGGGTTTTTAGTGGGTAGGTCCCGCGCCTGTCGTTGTACGGGCGCGGGGAATCCCACACACCCCTCCCACCTCTCCCCAAGGAGGTGGGAGGGAGTCTTTCGAAGATTTTCCCCACGACAAAAAAAAAAAAAAAAAAAAAAAAAAAAAAAAAAAAAAAAAAAGTTAGGTCTGGGATAGGTCTGGGATTCGCCCTCATCAGGCTCATACCTTCGCATATTTCTCATACTTGATGGCTAGATCCTGAGTTTTTTCCGGTTTGGGTCACGTAGTAGTGTGGTACCACACTGAAACAGTCCATTAAACCTGGTTTCGAACAATATTTTTTAGGATAACGCATGTTAGATCTAGGTTAGGCCGGGGATTTTCACTCATCAGACTCATACTTTCGCATTCTTCACATACTTGTTGAACGGATCCTGGGTTTTTACTGGTTAGGATCACGTAGTAATGTGGTACCACACTGAAACATTCAATTAAAGCTGGTCTTGATAAATACTTTAGAGGATAACGCATGTTAGCTCTGGGATAGGTCTGGGATTTGCCCTCATCAGACTCATACTTTCGCACACTTCACATACTCGTTGAACAGATCCTGGGTTATTTTCAGGTTTGGATCACATAGTAATGTGGTACCACACTGAAACAGACGATTAAACCAGATTTCGATCAATATTTTTGAGGATAACGCATCTTAGGTCTAGGTTAGGCCGGGGTTTTTCACTCATCACACTCATACTTTCGCATTCTTTACATACGTGTTGAACGGATCCTGGGTTTTTACTGGTTTGGATCACGTAGTAATGAAGTGCAACACTGAAACAGTCAATTAAACCTGGTTTCCATCAATATTTTAGAGAATAATTCATGTTAGGTCTATGTTAGGTTTGGGATTTGCTCTCATCAGGCTCATTCTTTCGCATATTTCTCATACTTGATGGCTAGATCCTGGGCTTTTTCTGGATTACATCACGTAGTAATGAAGTACAACACTGAAACAGTCGATTAAACCTGGTTTCCATCAATATCTTAGAGGACAACGCAAGTTAGGTCTTGGATAGGTCTGGGATTTGCCCACATCAGGCTCATACTTTCGCGTTTTTCACATACTTGTTGAACAGATCCTGGGTTTTTTCTGGTTTGGATCACGTAGTAGTGTGGTACCACACTGAAACAGTCCACTAAACCTGGTTTCGATCAATATTTTAGAGGATAACGCAAGTTAGGTCTGGGATAGGTCTGGGATTCGCCCCCATCAGGCTCATACATTCGCATATTTCTCATACTTGATGGCTAGATCCTGGGTTTTTTCCGGTTTGGGTCACGTAGTAGTGTGGTACCACACTGAAACAGTCGATTAAACCTGGTTTCGAACAATATTTTTCAGGGTAACGCATGTTAGGTCTAGGTTAGGCCGGGGATTTTCACTCATCAGACTCATACTTTCGCAATCTTCACATACTTGTTGAACGGATCCTGGGTTTTTACTGGTTTGGATCACGTAGTAATGTGGTACCACACTGAAACAGTCGATTAAACCAGGTTTCTATCAATATTTTTGAGGATAACGCAAGTTAGGTCTGGGATAGGTCTGGGATTTGCCCTCATCAGGCTCATACTTTCGCGTTTTACACATAATTGTTGAACAGATCCTGGGTTTTTTCCGGTTTGGGTCACGTAGTAGTGTGGTACCACACTGAAACAGTCGATTAAACCTGGTTTCGATCAATATTTTTGAGGATAACGCATGTTAGGTCTAGGTTAGGTCTGTGATTTTCACTCATCAGACTCATACTTTCGCATTGTTCACATACTTGTTGAACGGATCCTGGGTTTTTTCTGGTTTGGATCACGTAGTAATGTGGTACCACACTGAAACAGTCGATTAAACCAGGTTTCTATCAATATTTTTGAGGTTAACGCAAGGTAGGTCTGGGATAGGTCTGGGATTTGCCCTCATCAGGCTCATACTTTCGCGTTTTTCACATACTTGTTGAACAGATCCTAGGTTTTTTCCGGTTTGGGTCACGTAGTAGTGTGGTACCACACTGAAACAGTCGATTAAACCTGGTTTCGATCAATATTTTTGAGGATAACGCATGTTAGGTCTAGGTTAGGCCGGGGATTTTCACTCATCAGACTCATACTTTCGCAATCTTCACATACTTGTTGAACGGATCCTGGGTTTTTACTGGTTTGGATCACGTAGTAATGTGGTACCACACTGAAACAGTCGATTAAACCAGGTTTCTATCAATATTTTTGAGGATAACGCAAGTTAGGTCTGGGATAGGTCTGGGATTTGCCCTCATCAGGCTCATACTTTCGCGTTTTTCACATAATTGTTGAACAGATCCTGGGTTTTTTCCGGTTTGGGTCACGTAGTAGTGTGGTACCACACTGAAACAGTCGATTAAACCTGGTTTCGATCAATATTTTTGAGGATAACGCATGTTAGGTCTAGGTTAGGTCTGTGATTTTCACTCATCAGACTCATACTTTCGCATTGTTCACATACTTGTTGAACGGATCCTGGGTTTTTTCTGGTTTGGATCACGTAGTAATGTGGTACCACACTGAAACAGTCGATTAAACCAGGTTTCTATCAATATTTTTGAGGTTAACGCAAGGTAGGTCTGGGATAGGTCTGGGATTTGCCCTCATCAGGCTCATACTTTCGCGTTTTTCACATACTTGTTGAACAGATCCTAGGTTTTTTCCGGTTTGGGTCACGTAGTAGTGTGGTACCACACTGAAACAGTCGATTAAACCTGGTTTCGATCAATATTTTTGAGGATAACGCATGTTAGGTCTAGGTTTGGTCTGGGATTTGCTCTCATCAGGCTCATTCTTTCGCATATTTCTCATACTTGATGGCTAGATCCTGGGCTTTTTCTGGATTGCATCACGTAGTAATGTGGGACCACACTGAAACAATCAATTAAACCTGGTTTTGATAAATATTTTAGAGGACAACGCATGTTAGGTCTGGGTTAGGTCTAGGATTTGCCCTCATCAGGCTCATACTTTCGCATATTTCTCATACTTCATGGCTAGATCCTGGGCTGTTTCTGGATTGCATCACGTAGTAATGAAGTACAACACTGAAACAGTCAATTAAACCTGGTTTCCATCAATATCTTAGAGGACAACGCAAGTTAGGTCTGGGATAGGTCTGGGATTTGCCCTCATCAGGCTCATACTTTCGCGTTTTTCACATACTTGTTGAACAGATCCTGGGCTTTTTCTGGATTGCATCACGTAGTAATGATGTACAACACTGAAACAGTCAATTAAACCTGGTTTCCATCAATATCTTAGAGGACAACGCAAGTTAGGTCTGGGATAGGTCTGGGATTTGCCCTCATCAGGCTCATACTTTCGCGTTTTTCACATACTTGTTGAACAGATCCTGGGTTTTTTCCGGTTTGGGTCACGTAGTAGTGTGGTACCACACTGAAACAGTCGATTAAACCTGGTTTCGATCAATAGTTTTGAGGATAACGCATGTTAGGTCTAGGTTAGGCCGGGGATTTTCACTCATCAGACTCATACTTTCGCATTCTTCACATACTTGTTGAACGGATCCTGGGTTTTTTCTGGTTTGGATCACGTAGTAATGTGGGACCACACCGAAACAATCAATTAAACCTGGTCATGATAAATATTTTAGAGGATAACGCATGTTAGGTCTGGGTTAGGTCTAGGATTTGCCCTCGTCAGACTCATACTTTCGCATATTTCTCATACTTCATGGCTAGATCCTGGGCTATTTCTGGATTGGATCACGTAGTAATGTGGTACCACACTGAAACAGTCAATTAAACCTGGTATCGATCAATATTTTAGAGGATAACGCAAGTTAGGTCTGGGATAGGTCTGGGATTCGCCCACATCAGGCTCATACTTTCGCATATTTCTCATACTTGGTGGCTAGATCCTGGGCTTTTTCTGGATTGCATCACGTAGTAATGAAGTACAACACTGAAACAGTCAATTAAACCTGGTTTCCATCAATACCTTAGAGGACAACGCAAGTTAGGTCTGGGATAGGTCTGGGATTTGCCCTCATCAGGCTCATACTTTCGCATATTTCTCATACTTCATGGCTAGACCCTGGGCTGTTTCTGGATTGTATCACGTAGTAATGTGGTACCACGCTGAAACAATCAATTAAACCTGATTTCGATCAATATTTTAGAGGATAACGCAAGTTAGGTCTGGGATAGGTCTGGGATTCGCCCTCATCAGGCTCATACTTTCGCATATTTCTCATACTTGATGGCTAGATCCTGGGTTTTTTCCGGTTTGGGTCACGTAGTAGTGTGGTACCACACTGAAACAGTCGATTAAACCTGGTTTCGAACAATATTTTTTAGGATAACGCATGTTAGATCTAGGTTAGGTCTGGGATTTGCCCTCATCAGACTCATACTTTCGCACACTTCACATACTCGTTGAACAGATCCTGGGTTATTTTCTGGTTTGGATCACATAGTAATGTGGTACCACACTGAAACAGACGATTAAACCAGATTTCGATCAATATTTTTGAGGATAACGCATGTTAGGTCTAGGTTAGGCCGGGGTTTTTCACTCATCACACTCATACTTTCGCATTCTTTACATACGTGTTGAACGGATCCTGGGTTTTTACTGGTTTGGATCACGTAGTAATGAAGTGCAACACTGAAACAGTCAATTAAACCTGGTTTCCATCAATATTTTAGAGAATAATTCATGTTAGGTCTAGGTTAGGTTTGGGATTTGCTCTCATCAGGCTCATTCTATCGCATATTTCTCATACTTGATGGCTAGATCCTGGGCTTTTTCTGGATTGCATCACGTAGTAATGAAGTACAACACTGAAACAGTCCACTAAACCTGGTTTCGATCAATATTTTAGAGGATAACGCAAGTTAGGTCTGGGATAGGTCTGGGATTCGCCCCCATCAGGCTCATACATTCGCATATTTCTCATACTTGATGGCTAGATCCTGGGTTTTTTCCGGTTTGGGTCACGTAGTAGTGTGGTACCACACTGAAACAGTCGATTAAACCTGGTTTCGAACAATATTTTTCAGGATAACGCATGTTAGGTCTAGGTTAGGCCGGGGATTTTCACTCATCAGACTCATACTTTCGCAATCTTCACATACTTGTTGAACAGATCCTGGGTTTTTACTGGTTTGGATCACGTAGTAATGTGGTACCACACTGAAACAGTCGATTTAACCAGGTTTCTGTCAATATTTTTGAGGATAACGCAAGTTAGGTCTGGGATAGGTCTGGGATTTGCCCTCATCAGGCTCATACTTTCGCGTTTTTCACATACTTGTTGAACAGATCCTGGGTTTTTTCCGGTTTGGGTCACGTAGTAGTGTGGTACCACACTGAAACAGTCGATTAAACCTGGTTTCGATCAATATTTTTGAGGATAACGCATGTTAGGTCTAGGTTAGGTCTGTGATTTTCACTCATCAGACTCATACTTTCGCATTCTTCACATACTTGTTGAACGGATCCTGGGTTTTTTCTGGTTTGGATCACGTAGTAATGTGGTACCACACTGAAACAGTCGATTAAACCAGGTTTCTATCAATATTTTTGAGGTTAACGCAAGGTAGGTCTGGGATAGGTCTGGGATTTGCCCTCATCAGGCTCATACTTTCGCGTTTTTCACGTACTTGTTGAACAGATCCTAGGTTTTTTCCGGTTTGGGTCACGTAGTAGTGTGGTACCACACTGAAACAGTCGATTAAACCTGGTTTCGATCAATATTTTTGAGGATAACGCATGTTAGGTCTAGGTTTGGTCTGGGATTTGCTCTCATCAGGCTCATTCTTTCGCATATTTCTCATACTTGATGGCTAGATCCTGGGCTTTTTCTGGATTGCATCACGTAGTAATGTGGGACCACACTGAAACAATCAATTAAACCTGGTTTTGATAAATATTTTAGAGGACAACGCATGTTAGGTCTGGGTTAGGTCTAGGATTTGCCCTCATCAGGCTCATACTTTCGCATATTTCTCATACTTCATGGCTAGATCCTGGGCTTTTTCTGGATTGCATCACGTAGTAATGAAGTACAACACTGAAACAGTCGATTAAACCTGGTTTCCATCAATATCTTAGAGGACAACGCAAGTTAGGTCTGGGATAGGTCTGGGATTTGCCCTCATCAGGCTCATACTTTCGCGTTTTTCACATACTTGTTGAACAGATCCTGGGTTTTTTCTGGTTTGGATCACGTAGTAGTGTGGTACCACACTGAAACAATCAATTAAACCTGGTATTGATAATTATTTTAGAGGATAACGCATGTTAGGTCTGGGATAGGTCTGGGGTTTGCCCTCATCAGACTCATACTTTCGCACACTTCACATACTCGTTGAACAGATCCTGGGTTATTTTCTGGTTTGTATCACGTAGTAAAGTGGTACCACACTGAAACATTCCATTAAACCTGGTTTGGATCAATATTTTAGAGAATAATTCATGTTATGTCTAGGTAAGGTCTGGGATTTGCTCTCATCAGGCTCATTCTTTCGCATATTTCTCATACTTGATGGCTAGATCCTGGGCTTTTCCTGGATTGCATCACGTAGTAATGTGGTACCACACTGAAACAGTCGATTAAACCAGGTTTCGATCAATATTTTTGAGGATAACGCATGTTAGGCCTAGGCTAGGCCTGGGATCTGCCCTCATCAGGTTCATATTTTCGCCTTCTCCACATACTTGTTGATCGGATCCTGGGTTTTTTCTGGTTTGGATCACGTAGTAATGTGGGACCACACTGAAACAATCAATTAAACCTGGTCATGATAACTATTTTAGAGGATAACGCATGTTAGGTTTGGGTTAGGTCTAGGATTTGCTCTCATCAGGCTCATACTTTCGCATATTTCTCATACTTCATGGCTAGATCCTGGGCTGTTTCTGGATTGTATCACGTAGTAATGTGGTACCACGCTGAAACAATCAATTATGCCTGATTTCGATCAATATTTTAGAGGATAACGCAAGTTAGGTCTGGGATAGGTCTGGGATTCGCCCACATCAGGCTCATACTTTCGCATATTTCTCATACCTGGTGGCTAGATCCTGGGCTTTTTCTGGATTGCATCACGTAGTAATGAAGTACAACACTGAAACAGTCAATTAAACCTGGTTTCCATCAATATCTTAGAGGACAACGCAAGTTAGGTCTGGGATTTGCCCTCATCAGGCTCATACTTTCGCATTCTTCACATACTTGTTGAACGGATCCTGGGTTTTTACTGGTTAGGATCACGTAGTAATGTGGTACCACACTGAAACAATCATTTAAACCTGGTCATGATAACTATTTTAGAGGATAACGCATGGTAGATCTAGGTTAGGCCGGGGATTTTCACTCATCAGACTCATACTTTCGCATTCTTCACATACTTGTTGAACGGATCCTGGGTTTTTACTGGTTAGGATCACGTAGTAATGTGGTACCACACTGAAACATTCAATTAAACCTGGTCTTGATAAATACTTTAGAGGATAACGCATGTTAGCTCTGGGATAGGTCTGGGATTTGCCCTCATCAGACTCATACTTTCGCACACTTCACATACTCGTTGAACAGATCCTGGGTTATTTTCTGGTTTGGATCACATAGTAATGTGGTACCACACTCAAACAGACGGTTAAACCAGATTTCGATCAATATTTTTGAGGATAACGCATGTTAGGTCTAGGTTAGGCCGGGGTTTTTCACTCATCACACTCATACTTTCGCATTCTTTACATACGTGTTGAACGGATCCTGGGTTTTTACTGGTTTGGATCACGTAGTAATGATGTGCAACACTGAAACAGTCAATTAAACCTGGTTTCCATCAATATTTTAGAGAATAATTCATGTTAGGTCTAGGTTAGGTTTGGGATTTGCTCTCATCAGGCTCATTCTTTCGCATATTTCTCATACTTGATGGCTAGATCCTGGGCTTTTTCTGGATTGCATCACGTAGTAATGAAGTACAACACTGAAACAGTCGATTAAACCTGGTTTCCATCAATATCTTAGAGGACAGCGCAAGTTAGGTCTTGGATAGGTCTGGGATTTGCCCTCATCAGGCTCATACTTTCGCGTTTTTCACATACTTGTTGAACAGATCCTGGGTTTTTTCTGGTTTGGATCACGTAGTAGTGTGGTACCACACTGAAACAGTCCACTAAACCTGGTTTGGATCAATACTTTAGAGGATAACGCATGTTAGGTCTAGGTTAGGTCTGTGATTTTCACTCATCAGACTCATACTTTCGCATTCTTCTCATACTTGATGGCTAGATCCTGGGCTTTTTCTGGATTGCATCACGTAGTAATGAAGTACAACACTGAAACAGTCGATTAAACCTGGTTTCCATCAATATCTTAGAGGACAGCGCAAGTTAGGTCTTGGATAGGTCTGGGATTTGCCCTCGTCAGGCTCATACTTTCGCGTTTTTCACATACTTGTTGAACGGATCCTGGGTTTTTACTGGTTGGGATCACGCAGTAATGTGGTACCACACTGAAACATTCAATTAAACCTGGTCTTGATAAATATTTTAGAGGATAACGCGTGTTAGGTCTGGGATAAGTCTGGGATTTGCCCTCATCAGACTCATACTTTCGCACACTTCACATACTCGTTGAACAGATCCTGGGTTATTTTCTGATTTGGATCACATAGTAATGTGGTACCACACTGAAACAGTCGATTAAACCAGGTTTCGATCAATATTTTTGAGGATAACGCATGTTAGGTCTACGTTAGGCCTGGGATTTTCACTCATCAGACTCATACATTCGCATTCTTCACATACTTGTTGAACGGATCCTGGGTTTTTTCTGGTTTGGCTCACGTAGTAATGTGGGACCACACTGAAGCAATCAATTAAACCTGGTCTTGATAAATATTTTAGAGGATAACGCATGTTAGGTCTGGGTTAGGTCTAGGATTTGCCCTCGTCAGGCTCATACTTTCGCACATTTCTCATACTTAATGGCTAGATCCTGGGCTATTTCTGGATTGGATCTCGTAGTAATGTGGTACCACACTGAAACAGTCAATTAAATCTGGTTTCGGTCAATATTTTAGAGGATAACGCAAGTTAGGTCTGGGATAGGTCTGGGATTTGCCCTCATCAGGCTCATACTTTCGCGTTTTTACATACTTGTTGAACAGATCCTGGGTTTTTTCTGGTTTGGTTCACGTAGTACTGTGGTACCACACTGAAACAGTCGATTAAACCAGGTTTCGATCAATATTTTTGAGGATAACGCATGTTAGGTCTAGGTTAGGCCTGGGATTTTCACTCATCAGACACATACTTTCGCATTCTTCACATACTTGTTTAACGGATCCTGGGTTTTTTCTGGTTTGGATCACGTAGTAATGTGGGACCACACTGAAGCAATCAATTAAACCTGGTATTGATAAATATTTTAGAGGATAACGCATGTTAGGTCTGGGATAGGTCTGGGATTTGCTCTCATCAGGCTCATACTTTCGCGTTTTTCACATACTTGTTGAACAGATCCTGGGTTTCTTCTGGTTTGGATCACGTAGTAATGTGGGACCACACTGAAACAATCAATTAAACCTGGTCATGATAAATATTTTAGAGAATAATTCATGTTAGGTCTAGGTTAGGTCTGGGATTTGCTCTCATCAGGCTCATTCTTTCGCATATTTCTCATACTTGATGGCTAGATCCTGGGCTTTTTCTGGATTGCATCACATAGTAATGAAGTACAACACTGAAACTGTAAATTAAACCTGGTTTCCATCAATATTTTAGAGGACAACGCATGTCAGGTCTAGGTTAGGCCTGGGATTTGCCCTATTCAGGGTCATACTTCCGCAGTTTTAACATACATGTTGGCCTGTTCGAGGGTTACTTCTGCTTTGGATCGCGTAGTGAAGTGGCACCACACTGAAGCAGTCCATTAAACCTGGTATCGGTCAATATTTTAGAGGATAACGCAAGTTAGGTCTGGGATAGGTCTGGGATTTGCCCTCATCAGGCTCATACTTTCGCGTTTTTCACATACTTGCTGAACAGATCCTGGGTTTTTTCTGGTTTGGATCACGTAGTAATGTGGGACCACACTGAAACAATCAATTAAACCTGGTCATGATAAATATTTTAGAGAATAATTCATGTTAGGTCTAGGTTAGGTCTGGGATTTGCTCTCATCAGGCTCATTCTTTCGCATATCTCTCATACTTGATGGCTAGATCCTGGGCTTTTTCTGGATTGCATCACGTAGTAATGAAGTACAACACTGAAACAGTCAATTAAACCTGGTTTCCATCAATATCTTAGAGGACAACGCAAGTTAGGTCTGGGAGAGGTCTGGGATTTGCTCTCATCAGGCTCATACTTTCGCGTTTTTCACATACTTGTTGAACAGATCCTGGGTTTCTTCTGGTTTGGATCACGTAGTAATGTGGGATCACACTGAAACAATCAATTAAACCTGGTATTGATAAATATTTTAGAGGATAACGCATGTTAGGTCTGGGATAGGTCTGGGATTTGCTCTCATCAGGCTCATACTTTCGCGTTTTTCACATACTTGTTGAACAGATCCTGGGTTTCTTCTGGTTTGGATCACGTAGTAATGTGGGACCACACTGAAACAATCAATTAAACCTGGTCATGATAAATATTTTAGAGGATAACGCATGTTAGGTCTAGGTTAGGTCTGGGATTTTCACTCATCAGACTCATACTTTCGCGTTTTTCACATACTTGTTGAACTGATCCTGGGTTTTGTCTGGTTTGGATCACGTAGCAATGTGGTACCACACTGAAACAGTCGATTAAACCTGGTTTCGATCAATATTTTAGGGGATAACGCATGTTAGGTCTAGGTTAGGTCTGGAATTTTCACTCATCAGACTCATACTTTCGCATTCTTCACATACTTTTTGAACGGATCCTGCGTTTTTTCTGGCTTGGATCACGTAGTAATGTGGGATCACACTGAAACAATCAATTAAACCTGGTATTGATAAATATTTTAGAGGATAACGCATGTTAGGTCTGGGATAGGTCTGGGATTTGCTCTCATCAGGCTCATACTTTCGCGTTTTTCACATAATTGTAGAACAGATCCTGGGTTTCTTCTGGTTTGGATCACGTAGTAATGTGGGACCACACTGAAACAATCAATTAAACCTGGTCATGATAAATATTTTAGAGGATAACGCATGTTAGGTCTGGGTTAGGTCTAGGATTTGCCCTCATCAGGCTCATTCTTTCGCATATTTCTCATACTTGTTGAACAGATCCCTGGCTTTTTCTGGTTTGGATCACGTAGTAATGTGGTACCACTCTGATACAGTCAATTAAACCTGGTTTCCATCAATATTTTAGAGGACAACGCATGTTAGGTCTAGGTTAGGCCTGGGATTTGCCCTCATCAGGGTCATACTTCCGCAGTTTTAACATACATGTTGACCTGATCGAGGGTTTTTTCTGCTTTGGATCACGTAGTAAAGTGGTACCACACTGAAACAGTCCATTAAACCTGGTCATGATAAATATTTTAGAGGATAACGCATGTTAGGTCTAGGTTAGGCCTGGGATTTTTACTCATCAGACTCATACTTTAGCATTCTTCACATACTTGTTAAACAGATACAGGGTTTTTTATGGATTGGTTCACGTAGTAATGTGGTACCACACTGAAACATTCAATTAAACCTGGTCTTGATAAATATTTTAGAGGATAACGCATGTTAGGTCTGGGTTAGGACTAGGATTTGCCCCCATCAGGCTCATACTTTCGCATATTTCTCATACTTCATGGCTGGATCCTGGGCTATTTCTGGATTGGATCACGTAGTAATGTGGTACCACACTGAAACTGTCAATTAAACCTGGTTTTGATCAATATTTTAGAGAATAATTCATGTTATGTCTAGGTTAGGTCTGGGATTTGCTCTCATCAGCCTCATTCTTTCGCATATTTCTCATACTTGTTGAACAGATCCCTGGCTTTTTCTGGTTTGGATCACGTAGTAATGTGGTACCACTCTGAAACAGTCGATTAAACCTGGTTTCGATCAATATTCTAAATGAGAACGCATGTTAGGTCTGGGATAGGTCTGGGATCTGCCCTCATCAGACTCTTACCTTCGCATTCTTCCCATGCTTGTTGAACAGATCCTGGGTTTTTTCTGGTTTGAGTCACGTAGTAATGTGGTACCACACTGAAACAGTCAATTAAACCTGGTTTCGATCAATATTTTAGAGGATAACGCAAGTTTGGTCTGGGATAGGTCTGGGATTTGCCCTCATCAGGGTCATACTTTCGCGTTTTTCACATACTTGTTGAACAGATCCTGGGTTTTTTCTGGTTTGAGTCACGTAGTAATGTGGTACCACACTGAAACAGTCAATTAAACCTGGTTTCGATCAATATTTTTGAGGATAACGCATGTTAGGTCTAGGTTAGGCCTGGGATTTGCCGTCCTCAGGGTCATACTTTCGCAGTTTTAACACACATGTTGACCTGATCGAGGGTTCTTAATGCTTTGGATCACGTAGTAAAGTGGTATCACACTGAAACAGTCCATTAAACCTGGTTTGGATCAATATTTTAGAGGATAACGCATGTTAGGTCTAGGTTAGCCCTGGGATTATCACTCATCAGACTCATACTTTCGCATTCTTCACATACTTGTTGAACGGATCCTGGGTTTTTTCTGGTTTGGTTCACGTAGTAATGTGGTACCACACTGAAACATTCAATTAAACCTGGTCTTGATAAATATTTTAGAGGATAACGCATGTTAGGATTGGGTTAGGTCTAGGATTTGTCCTCATCAGGCTCATACATTCGCATATTTCTCATTCTTCATGGCTGGATCCTGGGCTGCTTCTGGATTGTATCACGTAGTAATGTGGTACCACGCTGAAACAGTCAATTAAACCTGGTTTCGATCAATATTTTAGAGGATAACGCAAGTTAGGTCTGGGATAGGTCTGGGATTCGCCCTCATCAGGCTCATACTTTCGCGTTTTTCACATACTTGTTGAACTGATCCTGGGTTTTTTCTGGTTTGGATCGCGTAGTAATGTGGTACCACACTGAAACATTCAGTTAAACCTGGTCTTGATAAATATTTTAGAGGATAACGCATGTTAGGTCTGGGTTAGGTCTAGGATTTGCCCTCATCAGGCTCATACTTTCGCATATTTCTCATACTTCATGGCTGGATCCTGGGCTATTACTGGATTGGATCACGTAGTAATGTGGTACCACACTGAAACAGTCAATTAAACCTGGTTTCGATCAATATCTTAGAGGATAACGAAAGTTATGTCTAGGATAGGCCTGGGATTTGTCCTCATCAGACTCATGCTTTCGCATTTTTCACATGCTTGTTGAACAGATCCTGGGTTTTTTCTGGTATGGATCACGTAGTAATGTGGTACCACACTGAAACATTCAGTTAAACCTGGTCTTGATAAACATTTTTGGGGATAACGCATGTTAGGTCTGGGTTAGGTCTAGGATTTGCCCTCATCAGGCTCATACTTTCGCATATTTATTATACTTCATGGATAGATCCTGGGCTTTTTCTGGATTGCATCACGTAGTATTGTGGTACCACACTGAAACAGTCGATTAAACCAGGTTTCGATCAATATTTTTGAGGATAACGCATGTTAGGTCTAGGTTAGGCCTGGGATTTTCACTCATCAGACTCATACTTTCGCATTCTTCACATACTTGTTGAGCGGATCTTGGGTTTTTTCTGGTGTGGATCACGTAGTAATGTGGTACCACACTGAAACAATCAACTAAACCTGGTCTTGATAAATATTTTAGAGGATAACGCATGTTCGGTCTGGGTTAGGTCTAGGATTTGCCCTCATCAGGCTCATACTTTCGCATATTTCTCATACTTCATGGCTGGATCCTGGGCTATTACTGGATTGGATCACGTAGTAATGTGGTACCACACTGAAACAGTCAATTAAACCTGGTTTCGATCAATATTTTAGAGAATAATTCATGTTAGGTCTGGGTTAGGTCTGGCATTTGCTCTCATCAGGCTCATTCTTTCGCATATCTCTCATACTTGATGGCTAGATCCTGGGCTTTTTCTGGATTGCATCACGTAGTAATGAAGTACAACACTGAAACAGGCAATTAAACCTGGTTTCGATCAATATTTTAGAGAATAATTCATGTTAGGTCTAGGTTAGGCCTGGGATTTGCCCTCATAAGGGTCATACTTTCGCAGTTCTAACATACATGTTGACCTGATCGAGTGTTTTTTCTGCTTTGGATCACGTAGTAAAGTGGTACCACACTGAAACAGTCCACTAAACCTGGTTTGGATCAATATTTTAGAGGATAATGCATGTTAGGTCTACGTTAGCCCTGAAATTTTCACTCATCAGACTCATACTTTCGCATTCTTCAGATACTTGTTGAACGGATCCTGGGTTTTTCCTGGTATGGATCACGTAGTAATGTGGTACCACACTGAAACATTCAGTTAAACCTGGTCTTGCTAAATATTTTAGAGGATAACGCATGTTAGGTCTGGGTTAGGTCTAGGATTTGCTCTCGTCAGGCTCATACTTTCGCATATTTCTCATACCTCATGGCTAGATCCTGGGCTATTTCTGGATTGGATCACGTAGTAATGTGGTACCACACTGAAACAGTCAATTAAACCTGGTTTCGATCAATATTTTAGAGGATAACGCAAGTTAGGCCTGGGATAGGTCTAGGATTTGCCCTCATCAGGCTCATTCTTTCGCATATTTCTCATACTTGATGGCTAGATCCTGGGCTTTTTCTGGATTGCATCACGTAGTATTGTGGTACCACACTGAAACAGTCGATTAAACCAGGTTTCGATCAATATTTTTGTGGATAACGCATGTTAGGTCTAGGCTAGGCCTGGGATTTTCACTCATCAGACTCATACTTTCGCATTCTTCACATACTTGTTGAACGGATCTTGGGTTTCTTCTGGTGTGGATCACGTAGTAATGTGGTACCACACTGAAACAATCAATTAAACCTTGTCTTGATAAATATTTTAGAGGATAACGCATGTTAGGTCTGGGTTAGGTCTAGGATTTGCCCTCATCAGGCTCATACTTTCGCATATTTCTCATACTTCATGGCTGGATCCAGGGCTATTACTGGATTGGATCACGTAGTAATGAGGTACCACACTGAAACAGTCAATTAAACCTGGTTTCGATCAATATTTTAGAGAATAATTCATGTTAGGTCTGGGTTAGGTCTGGCATTTGCTCTCATCAGGCTCATTCTTTCGCATATCTCTCATACTTGATGGCTAGATCCTGGGCTTTTTCTGGATTGCATCACGTAGTAATGAAGTACAACACTGAAACAGTCAATTAAACCTGGTTTCGATCAATATTTTAGAGAATAATTCATGTTAGGTCTAGGTTAGGCCTGGGATTTGCCCTCATAAGGGTCATACTTTCGCAGTTCTAACATACATGTTGACCTGATCGAGGGTTTTTTCTGCTTTGGATCACGTAGTAAAGTGGTACCACACTGAAACAGTCCACTAAACCTGGTTTGGATCAATATTTTAGAGGATAATGCATGTTAGGTCTACGTTAGCCCTGAAATTTTCACTCATCAGACTCATACTTTCGCATTCTTCAGATACTTGTTGAACGGATCCTGGGTTTTTTCTGGTATGGTTCACGTAGTAATGTGGTACCACACTGAAACAAACAATTAAACCAGGTCTTGATAAATATTTTAGATGATAACGCATGTTAGGTCTGGGTTAGGTCTAGGATTTGCCCTCATCAGGCTCATACTTTCGCATATTTCTCATACTTCATGGCTAGATCCTGGGCTATTTCTGGATTGGATCACGTAGTAATGTGGTACCACACTGGAACAGTCAATTAAACCTGGTTTCGATCAATATTTCAGAGGACAATGCAAGTTAGGTCTGGGTTAGGTCTGGGATTTGCCCACATCAGGGTCCTACTTTCGCATTTTTCACATACTTGTTGAACAGATCCTGGGTTTTTTCTGGTTTGGATCGGGCAGTAATGTGGTACCACACTGAAACAGCCCACTAAACCTGGTTTCGATCAATATTTTTGAGGATAACGCATGTTAGGTCTAGGTTAGGCCGAGGATTTTCACACATCAGACTCATACTTTCGCATTCTTCACATACTTGTTGAACGGATCCTGGGTTTTTTCTGGTATGGTTCACGTAGTAATGTGGTACCACACTGAAACAAACAATTAAACCAGGTCTTGATAAATATTTTAGATGATAACGCATGTTAGGTCTGGGTTAGGTCTAGGATTTGCCCTCATCAGGCTCATACTTTCGCATATTTCTCATACTTCATGGCTAGATCCTGGGCTATTTTCTGGTTTGGATCACATAGTAATGTGGTACCACACTGAAACAGTCGATTAGACCAGGTTTCGATCAATATTTTTGAGGATAACGCATGTTAGGTCTAGGTTAGGCCTGGGATTTTCACTCATCAGACTAATTCTTTCGCATTCTTCACATACTTGTTGAACGGATCCTGGGTTTTTTCTGGTTTGGATCGCGCAGTAATGTGGTACCACACTGAAACAGCCCACTAAACCTGGTTTCGATCAATATTTTAGAGGATAACGAAAGTTGTGTCTAGGTTCGGCCTGGGATTTGCCCTCATCAGACTCATGCTTTCGCATCTTTCACATACTTGTTGAACAGATCCTGGGCTTTTCCTGGTATGGATCACGTAGTAATGTGGTACCACAGTGAAACATTCAGTTAAACCTGGTCTTGATAAATATTTTTGACGATAACGCATGTTAGGTCTGGGTTAGGTCTAGGATTTGCCCTCATCAGGCTCATACTTTCGCATATTTATTATACTTCATGGCTAGATCCTGGGCTATTTCTGGATTGGATCACGTAGTAATGTGGTACCACACTGGAACAGTCAATTAAACCTGGTTTCGATCAATATTTCAGAGGACAATGCAAGTTAGGTCTGGGTTAGGTCTGGGATTTGCCCACATCAGGGTCCTACTTTCGCATTTTTCACATACTTGTTGAACAGATCCTGGGTTTTTTCTGGTTTGGATCGGGCAGTAATGTGGTACCACACTGAAACAGCCCACTAAACCTGGTTTCGATCAATATTTTTGAGGATAACGCATGTTAGGTCTAGGTTAGGCCGAGGATTTTCACACATCAGACTCATACTTTCGCATTCTTCACATACTTGTTGAACGGATCCTGGGTTTTTTCTGGTATGGTTCACGTAGTAATGTGGTACCACACTGAAACAAACAATTAAACCAGGTCTTGATAAATATTTTAGATGATAACGCATGTTAGGTCTGGGTTAGGTCTAGGATTTGCCCTCATCAGGCTCATACTTTCGCATATTTCTCATACTTCATGGCTAGATCCTGGGCTATTTTCTGGTTTGGATCACATAGTAATGTGGTACCACACTGAAACAGTCGATTAGACCAGGTTTCGATCAATATTTTTGAGGATAACGCATGTTAGGTCTAGGTTAGGCCTGGGATTTTCACTCATCAGACTAATTCTTTCGCATTCTTCACATACTTGTTGAACGGATCCTGGGTTTTTTCTGGTTTGGATCGCGCAGTAATGTGGTACCACACTGAAACAGCCCACTAAACCTGGTTTCGATCAATATTTTAGAGGATAACGAAAGTTGTGTCTAGGTTCGGCCTGGGATTTGCCCTCATCAGACTCATGCTTTCGCATCTTTCACATACTTGTTGAACAGATCCTGGGCTTTTCCTGGTATGGATCACGTAGTAATGTGGTACCACAGTGAAACATTCAGTTAAACCTGGTCTTGATAAATATTTTTGACGATAACGCATGTTAGGTCTGGGTTAGGTCTAGGATTTGCCCTCATCAGGCTCATACTTTCGCATATTTATTATACTTCATGGATAGATCCTGGGCTTTTTCTGGATTGCATCACGTAGTATTGTGGTACCACACTGAAACAGACGATTAAACCAGGTTTCGATCAATATTTTTGAGGATAACGCATGTTAGGTCTAGGTTAGGCCTGGGATTTTCACTCATCAGACTCATACTTTCGCATTTTTCACATACTTGTTGAACAGATGCTGGGTTTTTCCTGGTATGGATCACGTAGTAATGTGGTACCACACTGAAACATTCAGTTAAACCTGGTCTTGATAAATATTTTAGAGGATAACGCATGTTAGGTCTGGGTTAGGTCTAGGATTTGCTCTCGTCAGGCTCATACTTTCGCATATTTCTCATACCTCATGGCTAGATCCTGGGCTATTTCTGGATTGGATCACGTAGTAATGTGGTACCACACTGAAACAGTCAATTAAACCTGGTTTCGATGAATATTTTAGAGGATAACGCAAGTTAGGTCTGGGATAGGTCTGGGATTTGCCCTCATCAGGCTCATACTTTCGCGTTTTTCACATACTTGTTGAGCAGATCCTGCGTTTTTTTCTGGTTTGGATCACGTAGTAGTGTGGTACCACACTGAAACTGTCCATTAAACCTGGTTTCGATCAATATTTTTGAGGATAACGCATGTTAGGTCTAGGTTAGGCCGAGGATTTTCACTCATCAGACTCATACTTTCGCATTCTTCACATACTTGTTGAACGGATCCTGGGGTTTTACTGGATTTGATCACGTAGTAATGTGGTACCACACTGAAACAGTCAATTAAACCTGGTTTCGATCAATATTTTAGAGGATAACGCAAGTTAGGCCTGGGATAGGTCTAGGATTTGCCCTCATCAGGCTCATTCTTTCGCATATTTCTCATACTTGATGGCTAGATCCTGGGCTTTTTCTGGATTGCATCACGTAGTATTGTGGTACCACACTGAAACAGTCGATCAAACCAGGTTTCGATCAATATTTTTGAGGATAACGCATGTTAGGTCTAGGTTAGGCCTGGGATTTGCCCTTATCAGACTCATGCTTTCGCATTTTTCACATACTTGTTGAGCAGATCCTGGGTTTTTTCTGGTATGGATCACGTAGTAATGTGGTACCACACTGAAACATTCAGTTAAACCTGGTCTTGATAAATATTTTTGAGGATAACGCATGTTAGGTCTGGGTTAGGTCTGGGATTTGCCCTCATCAGGCTCATACTTTCGCATATTTATTATACTTCATGGATAGATCCTGGGCTATTTTCTGGATTGCATCACGTAGCAGTGTGGTAACACACTGAAACTGTCCATTAAACCTGGTTTCGATCAATATTTTTGAGGATAACGCATGTTAGGTCTAGGTTAGGCCGAGGATTTTCACTCATCAGACTCATACTTTCGCATTCTTCACATACTTGTTGAACGGATCTTGGGTTTTTTCTGGTGTGGATCACGTAGTAATGTGGTACCACACTGAAACAATCAATTAAACCTGGTCTTGATAAATATTTTAGGGAATAATTCATGTTAGGTCTGGGTTAGGTCTGGGATTTGCTCTCATCAGGCCCATTCTTTCGCATATCTCTCATACTTGTTGGCTAGATCCTGGGCTTTTTCTGGATTGCATCACGTAGTAATGAAGTACAACACTGAAACAGTCAATTAAACCTGGTTTCGATCAATATTTTAGAGAATAATTCATGTTAGGTCTAGGTTAGGCCTGGGATTTGACCTCATAAGGGTCATACTTTCGCAGTTCTAACATACATGTTGACCTGATCGATGGTTTTTTCTGCTTTGGATCACGTAGTAAAGTGGTACCACACTGAAACAGTCCACTAAACCTGGTTTGGATCAATATTTTACAGGATAATGCATGTTAGGTCTAGGTTACCCCTGAAATTTTCACTCATCAGACTCATACTTTCGCATTCTTCAGATACTTGGTGAACGGATCCTGGGTTTTTTCTGGTATGGTTCACGTAGTAATGTGGTACCACACTGAAACAAACAATTAAACCAGGTCTTGATAAATATTTTAGATGATAACGCATGTTAGGTCTGGGTTAGGTCTAGGATTTGCCCTCATCAGGCTCATACTTTCGCATATTTCTCATACTTCATGGCTAGATCCTGGGCTATTTCTGGATTGGATCACGTAGTAATGTGGTACCACACTGGAACAGTCAATTAAACCTGGTTTCGATCAATATTTCAGAGGACAATGCAAGTTAGGTCTGGGTTGGGTCTGGGATTACCCACATCAGGGTCATACTTTCGCATTTTTCACATACTTGTTGAACAGATACTGGGTTTTTTCTGGTTTGGATCGCGCAGTAATGTGGTACCACACTGAAACAGCCCACTAAACCTGGTTTCGATCAATATTTTAGAGGATAACGAAAGTTATGTCTAGGTTAGGCCTGGGATTTGCCCTCATCAGACTCACGCTTTCGCATTTTTCACATACTTGTTGAACAGATCCTGGGTTTTTTCTGGTATGGATCACGTAGTAATGTGGTACCACACTGAAACAGTCAATTAAACCTGGTTTCGATCAATATTTTAGAGGATAACGCAAGTTAGGTCTGGGATAGGTCTGGGATTTGCCCTCGTCAGGCTCATACTTTCGTGTTTTTCAATATACTTGTTGAACGGATCCTGGGGTTTTACTGGATTTGATCACGTAGTAATGTGGTACCACACTGAAGCAGTCAATTAAACCTGGTTTCGATCAATATTTCAGAGGATAACGCAAGTTAGGTCTGGGATAGGTCTAGGATTTGCCCTCATCAGGCTCATTCTTTCGCATATTTCTCATACTTGATGGCTAGATCCTGGGCTTTTTCTGGATTGCATCACGTAGTATTGTGGTACCACACTGAAACAGTCGATTAAACCAGGTTTCGATCAATATTTTTGAGGATAACGCATGTTAGGTCTAGGTTAGGCCTGGGATTTTCACTCATCAGACTCATACTTTCGCATTCTTCACATACTTGTTGAACGGATCTTGGGTTTTTTCTGGTGTGGATCACGTAGTAATGTGGTACCACACTGAAACAATCAATTAAACCTTGTCTTGATAAATATTTTAGAGGATAACGCATGTTAGGTCTGGGTTAGGTCTAGGATTTGCTCTCATCAGGCTCATACTTTCGCATATTTCTCATACTTCATGGCTGGATCCTGGGCTATTACTGGATTGGATCACGTAGTAATGTGGTACCACACTGAAACAGTCAATTAAACCTGGTTTCGATCAATATTTTAGAGAGTAATTCATGTTAGGTCTGGGTTAGGTCTGGGATTTGCTCTCATCAGGCTCATTCTTTCGCATATCTCTCATACTTGATGGCTAGATCCTGGGCTTTTTCTGGATTGCATCACGTAGTAATGAAGTACAATACTGAAACAGTCAATTAAACCTGGTTTCGATCAATATTTTAGAGAATAATTCATGTTAGGTCTAGGTTAGGCCTGGGATTTGCCCTCATAAGGGTCATACTTTCGCAGTTCTAACATACATGTTGACCTGATCGAGGGTTTTTTCTGCTTTGGATCACATAGTAAAGTGGTACCACACTGAAGCAGTCCACTAAACCTGGTTTGGGTCAATATTTTAGAGGATAATGCATGTTAGGTCTAGGTCAGCCCTGAAATTTTCACTCCTCAGACTCATACTTTCGCATTCTTCAGATACTTGTTGAACGGATCCTGGGTTTTTTCTGGTATGGATCACGTAGTAATGTGGTACCACACTGAAACATTCAGTTAAACCTGGTCTTGCTAAATATTTTAGAGGATAACGCATGTTAGGTCTGGGTTAGGTCTAGGATTTGCTCTCGTCAGGCTCATACTTTCGCATATTTCTCATACCTCATGGCTAGATCCTGGGCTATTTCTGGATTGGATCACGTAGTAATGTGGTACCACACTGAAACAGTCAATTAAACCTGGTTTCGATCAATATTTTAGAGGATAACGCAAGTTAGGCCTGGGATAGGTCTAGGATTTGCCCTCATCAGGCTCATTCTTTCGCATATTTCTCATACTTGATGGCTAGATCCTGGGCTTTTTCTGGATTGCATCACGTAGTATTGTGGTACCACACTGAAACAGTCGATTAAACCAGGTTTCGATCAATATTTTTGTGGATAACGCATGTTAGGTCTAGGCTAGGCCTG
Source organism: Colletes latitarsis (assembly GCF_051014445.1). NCBI lineage: Eukaryota > Metazoa > Arthropoda > Insecta > Hymenoptera > Colletidae > Colletes > Colletes latitarsis. The sequence continues at coordinate 5,265,574 of NC_135136.1, read as the reverse complement.
GGATTTTCACTCATCAGACTCATACTTTCGCATTCTTCACATACTTGTTGAACGGATCTTGGGTTTCTTCTGGTGTGGATCACGTAGTAATGTGGTACCACACTGAAACAATCAATGAAACCTTGTCTTGATAAATATTTTAGAGGATAACGCATGTTAGGTCTGGGTTAGGTCTAGGATTTGCCCTCATCAGGCTCATACTTTCGCATATTTCTCATACTTCATGGCTGGATCCAGGGCTATTACTGGATTGGATCACGTAGTAATGAGGTACCACACTGAAACAGTCAATTAAACCTGGTTTCGATCAATATTTTAGAGAATAATTCATGTTAGGTCTGGGTTAGGTCTGGCATTTGCTCTCATCAGGCTCATTCTTTCGCATATCTCTCATACTTGATGGCTAGATCCTGGGCTTTTTCTGGATTGCATCACGTAGTAATGAAGTACAACACTGAAACAGTCAATTAAACCTGGTTTCGATCAATATTTTAGAGAATAATTCATGTTAGGTCTAGGTTAGGCCTGGGATTTGCCCTCATAAGGGTCATACTTTCGCAGTTCTAACATACATGTTGACCTGATCGAGGGTTTTTTCTGCTTTGGATCACGTAGTAAAGTGGTACCACACTGAAACAGTCCACTAAACCTGGTTTGGATCAATATTTTAGAGGATAATGCATGTTAGGTCTACGTTAGCCCTGAAATTTTCACTCATCAGACTCATACTTTCGCATTCTTCAGATACTTGTTGAACGGATCCTGGGTTTTTTCTGGTATGGTTCACGTAGTAATGTGGTACCACACTGAAACAAACAATTAAACCAGGTCTTGATAAATATTTTAGATGATAACGCATGTTAGGTCTGGGTTAGGTCTAGGATTTGCCCTCATCAGGCTCATACTTTCGCATATTTCTCATACTTCATGGCTAGATCCTGGGCTATTTCTGGATTGGATCACGTAGTAATGTGGTACCACACTGGAACAGTCAATTAAACCTGGTTTCGATCAATATTTCAGAGGACAATGCAAGTTAGGTCTGGGTTAGGTCTGGGATTTGCCCACATCAGGGTCCTACTTTCGCATTTTTCACATACTTGTTGAACAGATCCTGGGTTTTTTCTGGTTTGGATCGGGCAGTAATGTGGTACCACACTGAAACAGCCCACTAAACCTGGTTTCGATCAATATTTTTGAGGATAACGCATGTTAGGTCTAGGTTAGGCCGAGGATTTTCACACATCAGACTCATACTTTCGCATTCTTCACATACTTGTTGAACGGATCCTGGGTTTTTTCTGGTATGGTTCACGTAGTAATGTGGTACCACACTGAAACAAACAATTAAACCAGGTCTTGATAAATATTTTAGATGATAACGCATGTTAGGTCTGGGTTAGGTCTAGGATTTGCCCTCATCAGGCTCATACTTTCGCATATTTCTCATACTTCATGGCTAGATCCTGGGCTATTTTCTGGTTTGGATCACATAGTAATGTGGTACCACACTGAAACAGTCGATTAGACCAGGTTTCGATCAATATTTTTGAGGATAACGCATGTTAGGTCTAGGTTAGGCCTGGGATTTTCACTCATCAGACTAATTCTTTCGCATTCTTCACATACTTGTTGAACGGATCCTGGGTTTTTTCTGGTTTGGATCGCGCAGTAATGTGGTACCACACTGAAACAGCCCACTAAACCTGGTTTCGATCAATATTTTAGAGGATAACGAAAGTTGTGTCTAGGTTCGGCCTGGGATTTGCCCTCATCAGACTCATGCTTTCGCATCTTTCACATACTTGTTGAACAGATCCTGGGCTTTTCCTGGTATGGATCACGTAGTAATGTGGTACCACAGTGAAACATTCAGTTAAACCTGGTCTTGATAAATATTTTTGACGATAACGCATGTTAGGTCTGGGTTAGGTCTAGGATTTGCCCTCATCAGGCTCATACTTTCGCATATTTATTATACTTCATGGATAGATCCTGGGCTTTTTCTGGATTGCATCACGTAGTATTGTGGTACCACACTGAAACAGACGATTAAACCAGGTTTCGATCAATATTTTTGAGGATAACGCATGTTAGGTCTAGGTTAGGCCTGGGATTTTCACTCATCAGACTCATACTTTCGCATTTTTCACATACTTGTTGAACAGATGCTGGGTTTTTCCTGGTATGGATCACGTAGTAATGTGGTACCACACTGAAACATTCAGTTAAACCTGGTCTTGATAAATATTTTAGAGGATAACGCATGTTAGGTCTGGGTTAGGTCTAGGATTTGCTCTCGTCAGGCTCATACTTTCGCATATTTCTCATACCTCATGGCTAGATCCTGGGCTATTTCTGGATTGGATCACGTAGTAATGTGGTACCACACTGAAACAGTCAATTAAACCTGGTTTCGATGAATATTTTAGAGGATAACGCAAGTTAGGTCTGGGATAGGTCTGGGATTTGCCCTCATCAGGCTCATACTTTCGCGTTTTTCACATACTTGTTGAGCAGATCCTGCGTTTTTTTCTGGTTTGGATCACGTAGTAGTGTGGTACCACACTGAAACTGTCCATTAAACCTGGTTTCGATCAATATTTTTGAGGATAACGCATGTTAGGTCTAGGTTAGGCCGAGGATTTTCACTCATCAGACTCATACTTTCGCATTCTTCACATACTTGTTGAACGGATCCTGGGGTTTTACTGGATTTGATCACGTAGTAATGTGGTACCACACTGAAACAGTCAATTAAACCTGGTTTCGATCAATATTTTAGAGGATAACGCAAGTTAGGCCTGGGATAGGTCTAGGATTTGCCCTCATCAGGCTCATTCTTTCGCATATTTCTCATACTTGATGGCTAGATCCTGGGCTTTTTCTGGATTGCATCACGTAGTATTGTGGTACCACACTGAAACAGTCGATCAAACCAGGTTTCGATCAATATTTTTGAGGATAACGCATGTTAGGTCTAGGTTAGGCCTGGGATTTGCCCTTATCAGACTCATGCTTTCGCATTTTTCACATACTTGTTGAGCAGATCCTGGGTTTTTTCTGGTATGGATCACGTAGTAATGTGGTACCACACTGAAACATTCAGTTAAACCTGGTCTTGATAAATATTTTTGAGGATAACGCATGTTAGGTCTGGGTTAGGTCTGGGATTTGCCCTCATCAGGCTCATACTTTCGCATATTTATTATACTTCATGGATAGATCCTGGGCTATTTTCTGGATTGCATCACGTAGCAGTGTGGTAACACACTGAAACTGTCCATTAAACCTGGTTTCGATCAATATTTTTGAGGATAACGCATGTTAGGTCTAGGTTAGGCCGAGGATTTTCACTCATCAGACTCATACTTTCGCATTCTTCACATACTTGTTGAACGGATCTTGGGTTTTTTCTGGTGTGGATCACGTAGTAATGTGGTACCACACTGAAACAATCAATTAAACCTGGTCTTGATAAATATTTTAGGGAATAATTCATGTTAGGTCTGGGTTAGGTCTGGGATTTGCTCTCATCAGGCCCATTCTTTCGCATATCTCTCATACTTGTTGGCTAGATCCTGGGCTTTTTCTGGATTGCATCACGTAGTAATGAAGTACAACACTGAAACAGTCAATTAAACCTGGTTTCGATCAATATTTTAGAGAATAATTCATGTTAGGTCTAGGTTAGGCCTGGGATTTGACCTCATAAGGGTCATACTTTCGCAGTTCTAACATACATGTTGACCTGATCGATGGTTTTTTCTGCTTTGGATCACGTAGTAAAGTGGTACCACACTGAAACAGTCCACTAAACCTGGTTTGGATCAATATTTTACAGGATAATGCATGTTAGGTCTAGGTTACCCCTGAAATTTTCACTCATCAGACTCATACTTTCGCATTCTTCAGATACTTGGTGAACGGATCCTGGGTTTTTTCTGGTATGGTTCACGTAGTAATGTGGTACCACACTGAAACAAACAATTAAACCAGGTCTTGATAAATATTTTAGATGATAACGCATGTTAGGTCTGGGTTAGGTCTAGGATTTGCCCTCATCAGGCTCATACTTTCGCATATTTCTCATACTTCATGGCTAGATCCTGGGCTATTTCTGGATTGGATCACGTAGTAATGTGGTACCACACTGGAACAGTCAATTAAACCTGGTTTCGATCAATATTTCAGAGGACAATGCAAGTTAGGTCTGGGTTGGGTCTGGGATTACCCACATCAGGGTCATACTTTCGCATTTTTCACATACTTGTTGAACAGATACTGGGTTTTTTCTGGTTTGGATCGCGCAGTAATGTGGTACCACACTGAAACAGCCCACTAAACCTGGTTTCGATCAATATTTTAGAGGATAACGAAAGTTATGTCTAGGTTAGGCCTGGGATTTGCCCTCATCAGACTCACGCTTTCGCATTTTTCACATACTTGTTGAACAGATCCTGGGTTTTTTCTGGTATGGATCACGTAGTAATGTGGTACCACACTGAAACAGTCAATTAAACCTGGTTTCGATCAATATTTTAGAGGATAACGCAAGTTAGGTCTGGGATAGGTCTGGGATTTGCCCTCGTCAGGCTCATACTTTCGTGTTTTTCAATATACTTGTTGAACGGATCCTGGGGTTTTACTGGATTTGATCACGTAGTAATGTGGTACCACACTGAAGCAGTCAATTAAACCTGGTTTCGATCAATATTTCAGAGGATAACGCAAGTTAGGTCTGGGATAGGTCTAGGATTTGCCCTCATCAGGCTCATTCTTTCGCATATTTCTCATACTTGATGGCTAGATCCTGGGCTTTTTCTGGATTGCATCACGTAGTATTGTGGTACCACACTGAAACAGTCGATTAAACCAGGTTTCGATCAATATTTTTGAGGATAACGCATGTTAGGTCTAGGTTAGGCCTGGGATTTTCACTCATCAGACTCATACTTTCGCATTCTTCACATACTTGTTGAACGGATCTTGGGTTTTTTCTGGTGTGGATCACGTAGTAATGTGGTACCACACTGAAACAATCAATTAAACCTTGTCTTGATAAATATTTTAGAGGATAACGCATGTTAGGTCTGGGTTAGGTCTAGGATTTGCTCTCATCAGGCTCATACTTTCGCATATTTCTCATACTTCATGGCTGGATCCTGGGCTATTACTGGATTGGATCACGTAGTAATGTGGTACCACACTGAAACAGTCAATTAAACCTGGTTTCGATCAATATTTTAGAGAGTAATTCATGTTAGGTCTGGGTTAGGTCTGGGATTTGCTCTCATCAGGCTCATTCTTTCGCATATCTCTCATACTTGATGGCTAGATCCTGGGCTTTTTCTGGATTGCATCACGTAGTAATGAAGTACAATACTGAAACAGTCAATTAAACCTGGTTTCGATCAATATTTTAGAGAATAATTCATGTTAGGTCTAGGTTAGGCCTGGGATTTGCCCTCATAAGGGTCATACTTTCGCAGTTCTAACATACATGTTGACCTGATCGAGGGTTTTTTCTGCTTTGGATCACATAGTAAAGTGGTACCACACTGAAGCAGTCCACTAAACCTGGTTTGGGTCAATATTTTAGAGGATAATGCATGTTAGGTCTAGGTCAGCCCTGAAATTTTCACTCCTCAGACTCATACTTTCGCATTCTTCAGATACTTGTTGAACGGATCCTGGGTTTTTTCTGGTATGGTTCACGTAGTAATGTGGTACCACACTGAAACAAACAATTAAACCAGTTCTTGATAAATATGTTAGATGATAACGCATGTTAGGTCTGGGTTAGGTCTAGGATTTGCCCTCATCAGGCTCATACTTTCGCATATTTCTCATACTTCATGTCTAGATCCTGGGCTATTTCTGGATTGGATCACGTAGTAATGTGGTACCACACTGGAACAGTGAATTAAACCTGGTTTCGATCAATATTCCAGAGGACAATGCAAGTTAGGTCTGGGTTAGGTCTGGGATTTGCCCACATCAGGGTCATACTTTCGCATATTTCTCATACTTCATGGCTAGATCCTGGGCTATTTCTGGATTGGATCACGTAGTAATGTGGTACCACACTGAAACAGTCAATTAAACCTGGTTTCCATCAATATTTTAGAGGACAACGCATGTTAGGTCTAGGTAAGGCCTGGGATTTGCCCTCATCAGGGTCATACTTTCGCAGTTTTAACATACATGTTGACCTGATCGAGAGTTCTTAATGCTTTGGATCACGTAGTAAAGTGGTACCACACCGAAACAGTCCATTAAACCTGGTTTGGATCAATATTTTAGAGGATAACGCATGTTAGGTCTAGGTTAGCCATGGGATTTTCACACATCAGACTCATACTTTCGCATTCTTCACATACTTGTTGAACGGATCCTGGGTTTTTTCTGGTTTGGTTCACGTAGTAATGTGGGACCACACTGAAACAGTCAATTAAACCTGGTTTCGATCAATATTTTAGAGAATAATTCATGTAAGGTTTAGGTTAGGTCTGGGATTTGCTCTCATCAGGCTCATTCTTTCGCATATTTCCCATACTTGATGGCTAGATCCTGGGCTTTCTCTGGATTGCATCACGTAGTAATGAAGTACAACACTGAAACAGTCAATTAAACCTGGTTTCCATCTATATCTTAGAGGACAACGCAAGTTATGTCTTGGATAGGTCAGGGATTTGACCTCATCAGACTCATACTTTCGCAGTTCTAACATACATGTTGACCTGATCGAGTGTTTTTTCTGCTTTGGATCACGTAGTAAAGTGGTACCACACTGAAACAGTCCATTAAACCTGGTTTGGATCAATATTTTAGAGGATAACGCATGTTAGGTCTAGGTTAGGCCTGGGATTTTCACTCATCAGACTCATACTTTCGCATTCTTCACATACTTGTTGAACGGATCCTGGGTTTTTTCTGGTTTGGATCACGTAGTAATGTGGGACCACACTGAAACAGTCAATTAAACCTGGTTTCGATCAATATTTTAGAGAATAATTCATGTAAGGTTTAGGTTAGGTCTGGGATTTGCTCTCATCAGGCTCATTCTTTCGCATATTTCCCATACTTGATGGCTAGATCCTGGGCTTTCTCTGGATTGCATCACGTAGTAATGAAGTACAACACTGAAACAGTCAATTAAACCTGGTTTCCATCTATATCTTAGAGGACAACGCAAGTTATGTCTTGGATAGGTCTGGGATTTGCCCCCATCAGGGTCATACTTTCGCAGTTCTAACATACATGTTGACCTGATCGAGTGTTTTTTCTGCTTTGGATCACGTAGTAAAGTGGTAGCACACTGAAACAGTCCATTAAACCTGGTATGGATCAATATTTTAGAGGATAACGCATGTTATGTCTAGGTTAGGCCTGGGATTTTCACTCATCAGACTCATACTTTCGCATTCTTCACATACTTGTTGAACGGATCCTGGGTTTTTTCTGGTTTGGTTCACGTAGTAATGTGGTACCACACTGAAACATTCAATTAAACCTGGTCTTGATAAATATTTTAGAGGATAACGCATGTTAGGTTTGGGTTAGGTCTAGGATTTGTCCTCATCAGGCTCATACATTCGCATATTTCTCATACTTCATGGCTAGATCCTGAGCTATTTCTGGATTTGATCACGTAGTAATGTGGTACCACACCGAAGCAGTCAATTAAACCTGGTTTCGATCAATATTTCAGAGGATAACGCAAGTTAGGTCTGGGATAGGTCTAGGATTTGCCCTCATCAGGCTCATTCTTTCGCATATTTCTCATACTTGATGGCTAGATCCTGGGCTTTTTCTGGATTGCATCACGTAGTATTGTGGTACCACACTGAAACAGTCGATTAAACCAGGTTTCGATCAATATTTTTGAGGATAACGCATGTTAGGTCTAGGTTAGGCCTGGGATTTTCACTCATCAGACTCATACTTTCGCATTCTTCACATACTTGTTGAACGGATCTTGGGTTTTTTCTGGTGTGGATCACGTAGTAATGTGGTACCACACTGAAACAATCAATTAAATCTTGTCTTGATAAATATTTTAGAGGATAACGCATGTTAGGTCTGGGTTAGGTCTAGGATTTGCCCTCATCAGGCTCATACTTTCGCATATTTCTCATACTTCATGGCTGGATCCTGGGCTATTACTGGATTGGATCACGTAGTAATGTGGTACCACACTGAAACAGTCAATTAAACCTGGTTTCGATCAATATTTTAGAGAATAATTCATGTTAGGTCTGGGTTAGGTCTGGGATTTGCTCTCATCAGGCTCATTCTTTCGCATATCTCTCATACTTGATGGCTAGATCCTGGGCTTTTTCTGGATTGCATCACGTAGTAATGAAGTACAATACTGAAACAGTCAATTAAACCTGGTTTCGATCAATATTTTAGAGAATAATTCATGTTAGGTCTAGGTTAGGCCTGGGATTTGCCCCCATAAGGGTCATACTTTCGCAGTTCTAACATACATGTTGACCTGATCGTGGGTTTTTTCTGCTTTGGATCACATAGTAAAGTGGTACCACACTGAAGCAGTCCACTAAACCTGGTTTGGATCAATATTTTAGAGGATAATGCATGTTAGGTCTAGGTCAGCCCTGAAATTTTCACTCCTCAGACTCATACTTTCGCATTCTTCAGATACTTGTTGAACGGATCCTGGGTTTTTTCTGGTATGGTTCACGTAGTAATGTGGTACCACACTGAAACAAACAATTAAACCAGTTCTTGATAAATATGTTAGATGATAACGCATGTTAGGTCTGGGTTAGGTCTAGGATTTGCCCTCATCAGGCTCATACTTTCGCATATTTCTCATACTTCATGACTAGATCCTGGGCTATTTCTGGATTGGATCACGTAGTAATGTGGTACCACACTGGAACAGTGAAGTAAACCTGGTTTCGATCAATATTCCAGAGGACAATGCAAGTTAGGTCTGGGTTAGGTCTGGGATTTGCCCACATCAGGGTCATACTTTCGCATTTTTCACATACTTGTTGAACAGATCCTGGGTTTTTTCCGGTTTGGGTCACGTAGTAGTGTGGTACCACACTGAAACAGTCAATTAAACCTGGTTTCGATCAATATTTTTGAGGATAACGCATGTTAGGTCTAGGTTAGGCCTAGGATTTTCACTCATCAGTCTCATACTTTCGCATTCTTCACATACTTGTTGGACGGATCCTGGGTTTTTTCTGGTTTGGATCACGTAGTAATGTGGGACCACACTGAAACAATCAATTAAACCAGGTCATGATAAATATTTTAGAGGATGACGCATGTTAGGTCTGAGTTAGGTCTAGGATTTGCCCTCGTCAGGCTCATACTTTCGCATATTTCTCATACTTCATGGCTAGATCCTGGGCTATTTCTGGATTGGATCACGTAGTAATGTGGTACCACACTGAAACAGTCAATTAACCCTAGTTTCGTTCAATATTTTAGAGGATAATTCATGTTATGTCTAGGTTAGGTCTGCGATTTGCTCTCATCAGGTTCATTCTTTCGCATACTTCTCATACTTAATGGCTAGATCCTGGGCTTTTTCTGGATTGCATCACGTAGTAATGAAGTACAACACTGAAACAGTCAATTAAACCTGGTTTCCATCAATATTTTAGAGGACAACGCATGTTAGGTCTAGGTAAGGCCTGGGATTTGCCCTCATCAGGGTCATACTTTCGCAGTTTTAACATACATGTTGACCTGATCGAGAGTTCTTAATGCTTTGGATCACGTAGTAAAGTGGTACCACACCGAAACAGTCCATTAAACCTGGTTTGGATCAATATTTTAGAGGATAACGCATGTTAGGTCTAGGTTAGCCATGGGATTTTCACACATCAGACTCATACTTTCGCATTCTTCACATACTTGTTGAACGGATCCTGGGTTTTTTCTGGTTTGGTTCACGTAGTAATGTGGTACCACACTGAAACATTCAATTAAACCTGGTCTTGATAAATATTTTAGAGGATAACGCATGTTAGGTTTGGGTTAGGTCTAGGATTTGTCCTCGTCAGGCTCATACAATCGCATATTTCTCATACTTCATGGCTAGATCCTGGGCTGTTTCTGGATTGTATCACGTAGTAATGTGGTACCACGCTGAAACAGTCAATTAAACCTGTTTTCGATCAATATTTTAGAGGATAACGCAAGTTAAGTCTGGGATAGGTCAGGGATTTGACCTCATCAGACTCATACTTTCGCAGTTCTAACATACATGTTGACCTGATCGAGTGTTTTTTCTGCTTTGGATCACGTAGTAAAGTGGTACCACACTGAAACAGTCCATTAAACCTGGTTTGGATCAATATTTTAGAGGATAACGCATGTTAGGTCTAGGTTAGGCCTGGGATTTTCACTCATCAGACTCATACTTTCGCATTCTTCACATACTTGTTGAACGGATCCTGGGTTTTTTCTGGTTTGGATCACGTAGTAATGTGGGACCACACTGAAACAGTCAATTAAACCTGGTTCCGATCAATATTTTAGAGAATAATTCATGTAAGGTTTAGGTTAGGTCTGGGATTTGCTCTCATCAGGCTCATTCTTTCGCATATTTCCCATACTTGATGGCTAGATCCTGGGCTTTCTCTGGATTGCATCACGTAGTAATGAAGTACAACACTGAAACAGTCAATTAAACCTGGTTTCCATCAATATTTTAGAGGACAACGCATGTTAAGTCTAGGTAAGGCCTGGGATTTGCCCTCATCAGGGTCATACTTTCGCAGTTCTAACATACATGTTGACCTGATCGAGTGTTTTTTCTGCTTTGGATCACGTAGTAAAGTGGTACCACACTGAAACAGTCCATTAAACCTGGTTTGGATCAATATTTTAGAGGATAACGCATGTTAGGTCTAGGTTAGCCCCGGGATTTTCTCTCATCAGACTCATACTTTCGCATTCTTCACATACTTGTTGAACGGATCCTGGGTTTTTTCTGGTATGGTTGACGTAGTAATGTGGTACCACAGTGAAACATTCAATTAAACCTGGTCTTGATAAATATTTTGGAGGATAACGCATGTTAGGTTTGGGTTAGGTCTAGGATTTGTCCTCATCAGGCTCATACATTCGCATATTTCTCATACTTCATGGCTAGATCCTGGGCTGTTTCTGGATTGTATCACGTAGTAATGTGGTGCCACGCTGAAACAGTCAATTAAACCTGGTTTCGATCAATATTTTAGAGGATAACGCAAGTTAAGTCTGGGACAGGCCTGGGATTTTCACTCATCGGACTCATACTTTCGCATTCTTCACATACTTGTTGAACGGATCCTGGGTTATTTTCTGGTTTGGATCACATAGTAATGTGGTACCACACTGAAACAGTCAATTAAACCTGGTTTCGATCAATATTTTTGAGGATAACGCATGTTAGGTCTAGGTTAGGCCTGGGATTTTCACTCATCAGACTCATACTTTCGCATTCTTCACATACTTGTTGAACGGATCCTGGGTTTTTTCTGGTTTGGTTCACGTAGTAATGTGGTACCACACTGAAACATTCAATTAAACCTGGTCTTGATAAATATTTTAGAGGATAACGCAAGTTAGATTTGGGTTAGGGCTAGGATTTGTCCTCATCAGGCTCATACATTCGCATATTTCTCATACTTCATGGCTAGATCCTGGGCTGTTTCTGGATTGTATCACGTAGTAATGTGGTACCACGCTGAAACAGTCAATTAAACCTGTTTTCGATCAATATTTTAGAGGATAACGCAAGTTAAGTCTGGGATAGGTCTGGGATTTGCCCTCATCAGGGTCATACTTTCGCAGTTCTAACATACATGTTGACCTGATCGAGTGTTTTTTCTGCTTTGGATCACGTAGTAAAGTGGTACCACACTGAAACAGTCCATTAAACCTGGTTTGGATCAATATTTTAGAGGATAACGCATGTTAGGTCTAGGTTAGCCCTGGGATTTTCACTCATCAGACTCATACTTTCGCATTCTTCACATACTTGTTGAACGGATCCTGGGTTTTTTCTGGTTTGGATCACGTAGTAATGTGGGCCCACACTGAAACAGTCAATTAAACCTGGTCATGATAAATATTTTAGAGGTTAACGCATGTTAGGTCTGAGTTAGGTTTAGGATTTGCCCTCGTCAGGCTCATACTTTCGCATATTTCTCATACTTCACGGCTAGATCCTGGGCTATTTCTGGATTGGATCACATAGTAATGTGGTACCACACTGAAACAGTCGATTAAACCTGGTTTCGATCAATATTTTTGAGGATAACGCATGTTAGGTCTAGGTTAGGCCTGGGATTTTCACTCATCAGACTCATACTTTCGCATTCTTCACATACTTGTTGAACGGATCCTGGGTTTTTTCTGGTTTGGATCACGTAGTAATGTGGTACCACACTGAAACAGTCGATTAAACCCGGTTTCGATCAATATTTTAGAGGATAACGCAAGTTAAGTCTGGGATAGGTCTGGGATTTGACCTCATCAGACTCATACTTTCGCACACTTACAATACTCGTTGAGCAGATCCTGGGTTATTTTCTGGTTTGGATCACATAGAAATGTGGTACAACACTGAAACAGTAGATTAAACCAGGTTTCGATCAATATTTTAGAGAATAATTCATGTTAGGTCTAGGTTAGGCCTGGGATTTTCACTCATCAGACTCATACTTTCGCATTCTTCACATACTTGTTGAACGGATCCTGGGTTTTTTCTGGTTTGGATCACGTAGTAATGTGGGACCACACTGAAACATTCAATTAAACCTGGTCTTGATAAATATTTTAGAGGATTACGCATGTTAGGTTTGGGTTAGGTCTAGGATTTGTCCTCATCAGGCTCATACATTCGCATATTTCTCATACTTCATGGCTAGATCCTGGGCTGTTTCTGGATTGTATCACGTAGTAATGTGGTACCACGCTGAAACAGTCAATTAAACCTGGTTTCGATCAAAATTTTAGAGGATAACGCAAGTTAGGTCTGGGTTAGGTCTGGGATTCGCCCTCATCAGTCTCATACTTTCGCGTTTTTCACATACTTGTTGAACTGATCCTGGGTTTTTTCTGGTTTGGATCACGTAGTAATGTGGTACCACACTGAAACAGTCGATTAAACCCGGTTTCGATCAATATTTTAGAGGATAACGCAAGTTAAGTCTGGGATTTGACCTCATCAGACTCATACTTTCGCACACTTACAATACTCGTTGAGCAGATCCTGGGTTATTTTCTGGTTTGGATCACATAGAAATGTGGTACAACACTGAAACAGTAGATTAAACCAGGTTTCGATCAATATTTTAGAGAATAATTCATGTTAGGTCTAGGTTAGGCCTGGGATTTTCACTCATCAGACTCATACTTTCGCATTCTTCACATACTTGTTGAACGGATCCTGGGTTTTTTCTGGTTTGGATCACGTAGTAATGTGGGACCACACTGAAATAGTCAATTAAACCTGGTTTCGATCAATATTTTAGAGAATAATTCATGTTAGGTTTAGGTTAGGTCTGGGATTTGCTCTCATCAGGCTCATTCTTTCGCATATTTCCCATACTTGATGGCTAGATCCTTGGCTTTTTCTGGATTGCATCACGTAGTAATGAAGTACAACACTGAAACAGTCAATTAAACCTGGTTTCCATCTATATCTTAGAGGACAACGCAAGTTAGGTCTGGGTTAGGTCTGGGATTCGCCCTCATCAGGCTCATACTTTCGCGTTTTTCACATACTTGTTGAACGGATCCTGGGTTTTTTCTGGTTTGGATCACGTAGTAATGTGGGACCACAATGAAACAACCAATTAAACCTGGTCATGATAAATATTTTAGAGGATTACGCATGTTAGGTTTGGGTTAGGTCTAGGATTTGTCCTCATCAGGCTCATACATTCGCATATTTCTCATACTTCATGGCTAGATCCTGGGCTGTTTCTGGATTGTATCACGTAGTAATGTGGTACCACGCTGAAACAGTCAATTAAACCTGGTTTCGATCAATATTTTAGAGGATAACGAATGTTAGGTCTGGGTTAGGTCTAGGATTTGCCCTCGTCAGGCTCATACTTTCGCACATTTCTCATACTTCATGGCTAGATCCTGGGCTATTTCTGGATTGGATCACGTAGTAATGTGGTACCACACTGAAACAGTCAATTAAACCTGGTTTTGATCAATACTTTAGAGAATAATTCATGTTATGTCTAGGTTAGGTCTAGGATTTGCCCTCGTCAGGCTCATACTTTCGCATATTTCTCATACTTCATTGCTAGATCCTGGGCTATTTCTGGATTGGATCACGTAGTAATGTGGTACCACACTGAAACAGTCAATTAAACCTGGCTTCAATCAATATTTTAGAGGATAACGCAAGTTAGGTCTGGGATAGGTCTGGGATTTGCCCTCATCAGGGTCATACTTTCGCAGTTTTATCATACATGTTGACGTGATCGAGGGTTTTTTCTGCTTTGGATCACGTAGTAAAGTGGTACCACACTGGAACAGTCCACCAAACCTGGTTTGGATCAATATTTTAGAGGATAACGCATGTTAGGTCTGTTTTAGGCCGGGGATTTGCCCTCGTGAGGCTCATACTTTCGCATATTTCTCAGACTTCATGGCTAGATCCTGGGCTCTTTCTAGATTAGATCACGCAGTAATGTGCTACCACACTGAAACATTCAATTAAAGCAGGTCTTGATAAATATTTTAGAGGAAAACGCATGTTAGGCCTGGGTCAGGTCTAGAATTTGCCCTCATCAGGCTCATACTTTCGCATATTTCTCATACTTCATGGCTAGATCCTGGGCTGTTTCTGGATTGTATCACGTAGTAATGTGGTACCAAGCTGAAACAGTCGATTAAACCTGGTTTCGATCAATATTTTAGAGGATAACGAATATTAGGTCTGGGATAGGTCTAGGATTTGCCCTCATCAGACTCATACTTTCGCACACTTCACATACTCGTTGAACTGATCCTGGGTTATTTTCTGGTTTGGATCACACAGTAATGTGGTACCACACTGAAACAGTAGATTAAACCAGGTTTCGATCAATATTTTAGAGGATAACGCAAGTTAAGTCTGGGATAGGTCTGGGATTTGACCTCATCAGACTCATACTTTCGCACACTTCCCATACTCGTTGAACAGATCCTGGGTTATTTTCTGGTTTGGATCACACAGTAATGTGGTACCACACTGAAGCAGTAGATTAAACCAGGTTTCGATCAATATTTTAGAGAATAATTCATGTTAGATCTAGGTTAGGCCTGGGATTTTCACTCATCACACTCATACTTTCGCATTCTTCACGTACTTGTTGAACCGATCCTGGGTTTTTTCTGGTTTGGATCACGTAGTAATGTGGGACCACACTGAAGCAGTCAATTAAACCTGGTTTCGATCAATATTTTAGAGAATAATTCATGTTAGGTCTAGGTTAGGTCTGGGATTTGCTCTCATCAGGCTCATTCTTTCGCATATCTCTCATACTTGATGGCTAGATCCTGGGCTTTTTCTGGATTGCATCACGTAGTAATGAAGTACAACACTGAAACAGTCAATTAAACCTGGTTTCCATCAATATCTTAGAGGACAACGCAGGTTAGGTCTGGGATAGGTCTGGGATTTGCCCTCATCAGGGTAATACTTTTGCAGTTCTAACATACATGTTGACCTGATCGAGTGTTATTTCTGCTTTGGATCACGTAGTAAAGTGGTACCACACTGAAACAGTCCATTAAACCTGGTTTGGATCAATATTTTAGAGGATAACGCAAGTTAGGTCAGGGATAGTCCTAGGATTTGCCCTCATCAGACTCATACTTTCGCATTCTTCACATACTTGTTGAACGGATCCTGGGTTTTTTCTGGTTTGGATCACGTAGTAATGTGGGACCACACTGAAACAATCAATTAAACCTGGTCATGATAAATATTTTAGAGGATAACGCATGTTAGGTCTGGGTTAGGTCTAGGATTTGCCCTCGTCAGGCTCATACTTTCGCATATTTCTCATACTTCATGGCTAGATCCTGGGCTATTTCTGGATTGGATCACGTAGTAATGTGGTACCACACTGAAACATTTAATTAAACCAGGTCTTGATAAATATTTTAGAGGAAAACGCATGTTAGGTCTGGGTTAGGACTAGAATTTGCCCTCGTCAGGCTCATACTTTCGCATATTTCTCAGACTTCATGGCTAGATCCTGGGCTATTTCTGGATTAGATCACGTAGTAATGTGGTACCACACTGAAACATTCAATTAAAGCAGGTCTTGATAAATATTTTAGAGGAAAACTCATGTTAGGTCTGGGTCAGGTCTAGAATTTGCCCTCATCAGGCTCATACTTTCGCATATTTCTCATACTTCATGGCTAGATCCTGGGCTATTTCTGGATTGTATCACGTAGTAACGTGGTACCACGCTGAAACAGTCAATTAAACCTAGTTTCCATCAATATTTTAGAGGACAACGCATGTTAGGTCTAGGTAAGGCCTGGGATTTGCCCTCATCAGGGTCATACTTTCGCAGTTTTAACATACATGTTGACCTGATCGAGGGTTCTTAATGCTTTGGATCACGTAGTAAAGTGGTACCACACTGAAACAGTCCACTAAACCTGGTTTGGATCAATATTTTAGAGGATAACGCATGTTAGGTCTAGGTAAGCCCTGGGATTTTCACTCATCAGACTCTTACTTTCGCATTCTTCACATACTTGTTGAACGGATCCTGGGTTTTTTCTGGTTTGGTTCACGTAGTAATGTGGTACCACACTGAAACATTCAATTAAACCTGGTCTTGATAAATATTTTGGAGGATAACGCATGTTAGGTTTGGGTTAGGTCTAGGATTTGTCCTCATCAGGCTCATACATTCGCATATTTCTCATACTTCATGGCTAGATCCTGGGCTGTTTCTGGATTGTATCACGTAGTAATGTGGTACCACGCTGAAACAGTCAATTAAACCTGGATTCGATCAATATTTCAGAGGATAACGCAAGTTAGGTCTGGGATAGGTCAGGGATTCGCCCTCATCAGGCTCATACTTTCGCGTTTTTCACATACTTGTTGAACTGATCCTGGGTTTTTTCTGGTTTGGATCACGTAGTAATGTGGTACCACACAGAAACAGTCGATTAAACCCGGCTTCGATCAATATTTTAGAGGATAACGCAAGTTAAGTCTGGGATAGGTCTGGGATTTGACCTCATCAGACTCATACTTTCGCACACTTCCCATACTCGTTGAACAGATCCTGGGTTATTTTCTGGTTTGGATCACATAGTAATGTGGTACCACACTGAAACAGTAGATTAAACCAGGTTTCGATCAATATTTTAGAGAATAATTCATGTTAGATCTAGGTTAGGCCTGGGATTTTCACTCATCAGACTCATACTTTCGCATTCTTCACGTACTTGTTGAACGGATCCTGGGTTTTTTCTGGTTTGGATCACGTAGTAATGTGGTACCACACTGAAACAGTCAATTAAACCTGGTTTCGATCAATATTTTAGAGAATAATTCATGTTAGGTCTAGGTTAGGTCTGGGATTTGCTCTCATCAGGCTCATTCTTTCGCATATCTCTCATACTTGATGGCTAGATCCTGGGCTTTTTCTGGAATGCATCACGTAGTAATGAAGTACAACACTGAAACAGGCAATTAAACCTGGTTTCCATCAATATCTTAGAGGACAACGCAAGTTAGGTCTGGGATAGGTCTGGGATTTGCCCTCATCAGGGTCATACTTTCGCAGTTCTAACATACATGTTGACCTGATCGGGTGTTTTTTCTGCTTTGGATCACGTAGTAAAGTGGTACCACACTGAAACAGTCCATTAAACCTGGTTTGGATCAATATTTTAGAGGATAACGCATGTTAGGTCTAGGTTAGGTCCGGGATTTTCACTCATCAGACTCATACTTTCGCATTCTTCACATACTTGTTGAACGGATCCTGGGTTTTTTCTGGTTTCGATCACGTAGTAATGTGGGACCACACCGAAGCAATCAATTAAACCTGGTCTTGATAAATATTTTAGAGGATAACGCATGTCAGGTCTGGGATAGGTCTGGGATTTGACCTCATCAGGGTCATACTTTCGCAGTTTTAACATGCATGTTGACCTGATCGAGGGTTTTTTCTGCTTTGGATCACGTAGTAAAGTGGTACCACAACTAAAACAGACAATTAAACCAGGTTTCGATCATTATTTTAGAGGATAACGCAAGTTAGGTCTGGGATAGGTCTGGGATTAGCCCTCATCAGACTCATACTTTCGCATTCTTCACATACTTGTTGAACGGATCCTGGGTTTTTTCTGCTTTGGATCACGTAGTAAAGTGGTACCACGCTAAGACAGTCAATTAAACCTTGTTTCGATCAATATTTTAGAGGATAACGCAAGTAAGGTCTGGGATAGGTCTAGGATTTGCCCTCATCAGGCTCATTCTTTCGCATATTTCTCATACCTCATGGCTAGATCCTGGGCTTTTTCTGGAATGCATCACGTAGTAATGAAGTACAACACTGAAACAGGCAATTAAACCTGGTTTCCATCAATATCTTAGAGGACAACGCAAGTTAGGTCTGGGATAGGTCTGGGATTTGCCCTCATCAGGGTCATACTTTCGCAGTTCTAACATACATGTTGACCTGATCGGGTGTTTTTTCTGCTTTGGATCACATAGTAATGTGGTACCACACTGAGGCAGACGATTAAACCAGGTTTCGATCAATATTTTTGAGGATAACGCATGTTAGGTCTAGGTTAGACCTGGGATTTTCACTCATCAGACTAATTCTTTCGCATTCTTCACATACTTGTTGAACGGATCTTGGGTTTTTTCTGGTGTGGATCACGTAGTAATGTGGTACAACACTGAAACAGTCAATTAAACCAAGTTTCCATCAATATTTTAGAGGACAACGCATGCTAGGTCTAGGTTAGGCCTGGGATTTGCCCTCATCAGGGTCACACTTTCGCAGTTTTAACATACATGTTGACCTGATCGATGGTTTTTTCTGCTTTGGATCACGTAGTAAAGTGGTATCACACTGAAGCTGTCCATTAAACCTGGTTTGGATCAATATTTTAGAGGTTAACGCATGTTAGGTTTGGGTTAGGTCTAGGATTTGCCCTCGTCAGGCTCATACTTTCGCATATTTCTCATACTTCATGGCTAGATCCTGGGCTGTTTCAGGATTGTATCACGTGGTAACGTGGTAACACGCTGAAACAGTCAATTAAACCTGGTTTCGATCAATATCTTAGAGGATAACGCAAGTTAGGTCTGGGATAGGTCTGGGATTCGCCTTTATCAGGCTCATACTTTCGCGTTTTTCACATACTTGTTGAACTGATCCTGGGTTTTTTCTGGTTTGGTTCACGTAGTAATGTGGTACCACACTGAAACAGTCCATTAAACCTGGTTTCGCTCAATATTTTAGAAGATAACGCATGTTAGGTATAGGTTTGGTCTGGGATTTGCCCTCATCAGGGTCATACTTTCGCAGTTTTAACATGCATGTTGACCTGATCGAGGGTTTTTTCTGCTTTGGATCACGTAGTAAAGTGGTACCACACTAAAACAGTCAATTAAACCTGGTTTCGAGCAATATTTTTGAGGATAACGCATGTTAGGTCTAGGTTAGGCCTGGGATTTTCACTCATCAGATTCATTCTTTCGCATTCTTCACATACTTGTTGAACGGATCTTGGGTTTTTTCTGGTGTGGATCACGTAGTAATGTGGTGCCACACTGAAACAGTCAATTAAACCGGGTTTCGATCAATATTTTAGAGGATAACGCAAGTTAGGTCTGGGATAGGTCTGGGATTTGCCCTCATCAGGCTCATACTTTCGCGTATTTCACATACTTGTTGAACAGATCCTGGGTTTTTTTCTGGTTTGGATCACGTAGTAGTGTGGTACCACACTGAAACTGTCCATTAAACCTGGTTTCGATCAATATTTTAGAGAATAATTCATGTTAGGTCTAGGTTAGGTCTGGGATTTGCTCTCATCAGGCTCATTCTTTCGCATATTTCTCATACTTGATGGCTAGACCCTGGGCTGTTTCTGGATTGCATCACGTAGTAATGAAGTACAACACTGAAACAGTCAATTAAACCTGGTTTCCATTAATATTTTAGAGGACAACGCATGTTAGGTCTAGGTTAGGCCTGGGATTTGCCCTCATCAGGGTCATACTGTCGCAGTTTTAACATACATGTTGACCTGATCGAGGGTTTTTTCTGCTTTGGATCACGTAGTAATGTGGTACCACACTGAAACAGTCAATTAAACCTGGTTTCGATCAATATTTTCGAGAATAATTCATGTTAGGTCTGGGTTAGCCCTGAGATTTTCGCTCATCAGACTCATACTTTCGCATTCTTCAGATACTTGTTGAACGGATCCTGGGTTTTTTCTGGTATGGTTCACGTAGTAATGTGGTACTTCACTGAAACAATCAATTAAACCAGGTCTTGATAAATATTTTAGATGATAACGCATGTTAGGTCTGGGTTAGGTCTAGGATTTGCCCTCATCAGGCTCATACTTTCGCATATTTCTCATACTTCATGGCTAGATCCTGGGCTATTTCTGGATTGGATCACGTAGTAATGTGGTACCACACTGGAACAGTCAATTAAACCTGGTTTCGATCAATATTTTAGAGGACAATGCAAGTTAGGTCTGGGTTAGGTCTGGGATTTGCCCACATCAGGGTCATACTTTCGCATTTTTCACATACTTGTTGAACAGATCCTGGGGTTTTTCTGGTTTGGCTCGCGCAGTAATGTGGTACCACACTGAAACAGCCCACTGAACCTGGTTTGGATCAATATTTTAGAGGATAATGCATGTTAGGTCTAGGTTAGCCCTGAGATTTTCGCTCATCAGACTCATACTTTCGCATTCTTCAGATACTTGTTGAACGGATCCTGGGTTTTTTCTGGTATGGTCCACGTAGTAATGTGGTACCACACTGAAACAATCAATTAAACCAGGTCTTGATAAATATTTTAGACGATAACGCATGTTAGGTCTAGGTTAGGCCTGGGATTTGCCCTCATCAGGGTCTTACTTTCGCATATTTCTTATACTTCATGGATAGATCCTGGGCTATTTCTGGATTGGATCACATAGTAATGTGGTACCACACTGAAACAGTCGATTGAACCAGGTTTCGATCAATATTTTTGAGGATAACGCATGTTAGGTCTAGGTTAGGCCTGGGATTTTCACTCATCAGACTCATTCTTTCGCATTCTTCACATACTTGTTGAACGAATCCTGGGGTTTTACTGGATTGGATCACGTAGTAATGTGGTACCACACTGAAACAGTCAATTAAACCTGGTTTCGATCAATATTTTAGAGAATAATTCATGTTAGGTCTAGGTTAGGTCTGGGATTTGCTCTCATCAGGCTCATTCTTTCGCATATTTCTCATACTTGATGTCTAGATCCTGGGCTCTTTCTGGATTGCATCACGTAGTAATGAAGTACAACACTGAAACAGTCAATTAAACCTGGTTTCGATCAATATTTTAGAGAATAATTCATGTAAGGTCTAGGTTAGGCCTGGGATTTGCCCTCATCAGGGTCATACTTTCGCAGTTTTAACATACATGTTGACCTGAACGAGGGTTTTTTCTGGTTTGGATCACGTAGTAATGTGGGCCCACACTGAAACAATCAATTAAACCTGGTCTTGATAAATATTTTAGAGGATAACGCATGTTAGGTCTAGGTTAGGCCGAGGATTTTCACTCATCAGACTCATACTTTCGCATTCTTCACATACTTGTTGAACGGATCCTGGGGTTTTACTGGTTTGGATCACGTAATAATGTGGTACCACACTGAAACAGTCAATTAAACCTGGTTTCGATCAATATTTTAGAGAATAATTCATGTTAGGTCTAGGTTAGGTCTGGGATTTGCTCTCATCAGGCTCATTCTTTCGCATATTTCTCATACTTGATGGCTAGATCCTGGGCTTTTTCTGGATTGCATGACGTAGTAATGAAGTACAACACTGAAGCAGTCAATTAAACCTGGTTTCCATCAATATTTTAGAGGACAACGCATGTTAGGTCTGGGATAGGTCTGGGATTTGCCCTCATCAGGCTCATACTTTCGCAGTTTTAACATGCATGTTGACCTGATCGAGGGTTTTTTCTGCATTGGATCCCGTAGTAAAGTGGTACCACACTAAAACAGTCAATTAAACCTGGTTTCGATCAACATTTTAGAGGATAACGCAAGTTAGGTCTGGGATAGGTCTGGGATTTGCCCTCATCAGGCTCATACTTTCGCGTATTTCACTTACTTGTTGAACAGATCCTGGGTTTTTTTCTGGTTTGGATCACGTAGTAGTGTGGTACCACACTGAAACTGTCCATTAAACCTGGTTTCGATCAATATTTTTGAGGATAACGCATGTTAGGTCTAGGTTAGGCCGAGGATTTTCACTCATCAGACCCATACTTTCGCATTCTTCAGATACTTGTTGAACGGATCCTGGGTTTTTTCTGGTATGGTTCACGTAGTAATGTGGTACCTCACTGAAACAATCAATTAAACCAGGTCTTGATAAATATTTTAGATGATAACGCATGTTAGGTCTGGGTTAGGTCTAGGATTTGCCCTCATCAGGCTCATACTTTCGCATATTTCTCATACTTCATGGCTAGATCCTGGGCTATTTCTGGATTGGATCACGTAGTAATGTGGTACCACACTGGAACAGTCAATTAAACCTGGTTTCGATCAATATTTTAGAGGACAATGCAAGTTAGGTCTGGGTTAGGTCTGGGATTTGCCCACATCAGGGTCATACTTTCGCATTTTTCACATACTTGTTGAACAGATCCTGGGGTTTTTCTGGTTTGGCTCGCGCAGTAATGTGGTACCACACTGAAACAGCCCACTGAACCTGGTTTGGATCAATATTTTAGAGGATAATGCATGTTAGGTCTAGGTTAGCCCTGAGATTTTCGCTCATCAGACTCATACTTTCGCATTCTTCAGATACTTGTTGAACGGATCCTGGGTTTTTTCTGGTATGGTCCACGTAGTAATGTGGTACCACACTGAAACAATCAATTAAACCAGGTCTTGATAAATATTTTAGACGATAACGCATGTTAGGTCTAGGTTAGGCCTGGGATTTGCCCTCATCAGGGTCTTACTTTCGCATATTTCTTATACTTCATGGATAGATCCTGGGCTATTTCTGGATTGGATCACATAGTAATGTGGTACCACCCTGAAACAGTCGATTGAACCAGGTTTCGATCAATATTTTTGAGGATAACGCATGTTAGGTCTAGGTTAGGCCTGGGATTTTCACTCATCAGACTCATTCTTTCGCATTCTTCACATACTTGTTGAACGAATCCTGGGGTTTTACTGGATTGGATCACGTAGTAATGTGGTACCACACTGAAACAGTCAATTAAACCTGGTTTCGATCAATATTTTAGAGAATAATTCATGTTAGGTCTAGGTTAGGTCTGGGATTTGCTCTCATCAGGCTCATTCTTTCGCATATTTCTCATACTTGATGTCTAGATCCTGGGCTCTTTCTGGATTGCATCACGTAGTAATGAAGTACAACACTGAAACAGTCAATTAAACCTGGTTTCGATCAATATTTTAGAGAATAATTCATGTAAGGTCTAGGTTAGGCCTGGGATTTGCCCTCATCAGGGTCATACTTTCGCAGTTTTAACATACATGTTGACCTGAACGAGGGTTTTTTCTGGTTTGGATCACGTAGTAATGTGGGCCCACACTGAAACAATCAATTAAACCTGGTCTTGATAAATATTTTTGAGGATAACGCATGTTAGGTCTAGGTTAGGCCGAGGATTTTCACTGATCAGACTCATACTTTCGCATCCTTCACATACTTGTTGAATGGATCCTGGGGTTTTACTGGTTTGGATCACGTAATAATGTGGTACCACACTGAAACAGTCAATTAAACCTGGTTTCGATCAATATTTTAGAGGATAACGCAAGTTAGGTCTGGGATAGGTCTGGGATTCGCCTTTATCAGGCTCATACTTTCGCGTTTTTCACATACTTGTTGAACTGATCCTGGGTTTTTTCTGGTTTGGTTCACGTAGTATTGTGGTACCACACTGAAACTGTCCATTAAACCTGGTTTCGCTCAATATTTTAGGAGATAACGCATGTTAGGTATAGGTTTGGCCTGGGATTTGCCCTCATCAGGGTCATACTTTCGCAGTTTTAACATGCATGTTGACCTGATCGAGGGTTTTTTCTGCGTTGGATCACGTAGCAAAGTGGTACCACACTAAAACAGTCAATTAAACCTGGTTTCGATCAATATTTTTGAGGATAACGCATGTTAGGTCTAGGTTAGGCCTGGGATTTTCACTCATCAGATCCATTCTTTCGCATTCTTCACATACTTGTTGAACGGATCTTGGGTTTTTTCTGGTGTGGATCACGTAGTAATGTGGTGCCACACTGAAACAGTCAATTAAACCTGGTTTCGATCAATATTTTAGAGGATAACGGAAGTTAGGTCTGGGATAGGTCTGGGATTTTCACTCATCAGACTCATACTTTCGCATTCTTCACATACTTGTTGAACAGATCCTGGGTTTTTTCTGGTTTGGATCACGTAGTAATGTGGGACCACACTGAAACAGTCGATTAAACCTGGTTTCGATTTATATTTTTGAGGATAACGCATGTTAGGTCTGGGATAGGTCTGGGATTTGCCCTCATCAGGCTCATACTTTCGCAGTTTTAACATGCATGTTGAACAGATCCTGGGTTTTTTTCTGGTTTGGATCACGTAGTAGTGTGGTACCACACTGAAACTGTCCATTAAACCTGGTTTCGATCAATATTTTAGAGAATAATTCATGTTAGGTCTAGGTTAGGTCTGGGATTTGCTCTCATCAGGCTCAATCTTTCGCATATTTCTCATACTTGATGGCTAGACCCTGGGCTGTTTCTGGATTGCATCACGTAGTAATGAAGTACAACACTGAAACAGTCAATTAAACCTGGTTTCCATTAATATTTTAGAGGACAACGCATGTTAGGTCTAGGTTAGGCCTGGGATTTGCCCTCATCAGGGTCATACTGTCGCAGTTTTAACATACATGTTGACCTGATCGAGGGCTTTTTCTGCTTTGGATCACGTAGTAAAGTGGTACCACACTGAAGCAGTCCATTAAACCTGGTTTCGATTAATATTTTTGAGGATAACGCATGTTAGGTCTGGGATAGGTCTGGGATTTGCCCTCATCAGGCTCATACTTTCGCAGTTTTAACATGCATGTTGACCAGATCGAGGGTTTTTTCTGCATTGGATCACGTAGTAAAGTGGTACCACACTAAAACAGTCAATTAAACCTGGTTTCGATCAACATTTTAGAGGATAACGAAAGTTATGTCTAGTTTAGGCCTGGGATTTGCCCTCATCAGACTCATACTTTCGCATACTTCACATACTTGTTGAACAGATCCTGGGTTTTTTTCTGGTTTGGATCACGTAGTAATGTGGTACCACACTGAAACAGTCAATTAAACCTGGTTTCGATCAATATTTTAGAGGATAACGCAAGTTAGGTCTGGGATCGGTCTGGGATTTGCCCTCATCAGGCTCATACTTTCGCGTTTTTCACATACTGGTTGAACAGATCCTGGGTTTTTTTCTGGTTTGGATCACGTAGTAGTGTGGTACCACACTGAAACAATCAATTAAACCAGGTGTGGATAAATATTTTAGATGATAACGCATGTTAGGTCTGGGTTAGGTCTAGGATTTGCCCTCATCAGGCTCAAACTTTCGCATATTTCTCATACTTGATGGCTAGATCCTGGGCTTTTTCTGGATTGCATCACGTAGTAATGAAGTACAACACTGAAACAGTCAATTAAACCTGGTTTCGATCAATATTTTAGAGAATAATTCATGTAAGGTCTAGGTTAGGCCTGGGATTTGCCCTCATCAGGGTCATACTTTCGCAGTTTTAACATACATGTTGACCTGAACGAGGGTTTTTTCTGGTTTGGATCACGTAGTAATGTGGGCCCACACTGAAACAATCAATTAAACCTGGTCTTGATAAATATTTTAGAGGATAACGCATGTTAGGTCTAGGTTAGGCCGAGAATTTTCACTCATCAGACTCATACTTTCGCATTCTTCACATACTTGTTGAACGGATCCTGGGGTTTTACTGGTTTGGATCACGTAATAATGTGGTACCACACTGAAACAGTCAATTAAACCTGGTTTCGATCAATATTTTAGAGAATAATTCATGTTAGGTCTAGGTTAGGTCTGGGATTTGCTCTCATCAGGCTCATTCTTTCGCATATTTCTCATACTTGATGGCTAGATCCTGGGCTTTTTCTGGATTGCATCACGTAGTAATGAAGTACAACACTGAAGCAGTCAACTAAACCTGGTTTCCATCAATATTTTAGAGGACAACGCATGTTAGGTCTGGGATAGGTCTGGGATTTGCCCTCATCAGGCTCATACTTTCGCAGTTTTAACATGCATGTTGACCTGATCGAGGGTTTTTTCTGCATTGGATCCCGTAGTAAAGTGGTACCACACTAAAACAGTCAATTAAACCTGGTTTCGATCAACATTTTAGAGGATAACGCAAGTTAGGTCTGGGATAGGTCTGGGATTTGCCCTCATCAGGCTCATACTTTCGCGTATTTCACTTACTTGTTGAACAGATCCTGGGTTTTTTTCTGGTTTGGATCACGTAGTAGTGTGGTACCACACTGAAACTGTCCATTAAACCTGGTTTCGATCAATATTTTTGAGGATAACGCATGTTAGGTCTAGGTTAGGCCGAGGATTTTCACTGATCAGACTCATACTTTCGCATCCTTCACATACTTGTTGAATGGATCCTGGGGTTTTACTGGTTTGGATCACGTAGTAATGTGGTACCACACTGAAACAGTCAATTAAACCTGGTTTCGATCAATATTTTAGAGGATAACGCAAGTTAGGTCTGGGATCGGTCTGGGATTTGCCCTCATCAGGCTCATACTTTCGCGTTTTTCACATACTGGTTGAACAGATCCTGGGTTTTTTTCTGGTTTGGATCACGTAGTAGTGTGGTACCACACTGAAACTGTCCATTAAACCATGGTTTCGATCAATATTTTTGAGGATAACGCATGTTAGGTCTAGGTTAGGCCGAGGATTTTCACTCATCAGACTCATACTTTCGCATTCTTCTCATACTTGTTGAACGGATCCTGGCGTTTTACTGGTTTGGATCACGTAGTAATGTGGTACCACACTGAAACAGTCAATTAAACGTGGTTTCGATCAATATTTTCGAGAATAATCCATGTTAGGTCTAGGTTAGGTCTGGGATTTGCTCTCATCAGGCTCATTCTTTCGCGTATTTCTCATACTTGATGGCTAGATCCTGGGCTTTTTCTGGATTGCATCACGTAGTAATGAAGTACAACACTGAAACAGTCAATTAAACCAAGTTTCCATCAATATTTTAGAGGAGAACGCATGTTAGGTCTAGGTTAGGCCTGGGATTTGCCCTCATCAGGGTCATACTTTCGCAGTTTTAACATACATGTTGACCTGATCGAGGGCTTTTTCTGCTTTGGATTACGTAGTAAAGTGGTATCACACTGATGCTGTCCATTAAACCTGGTTTGGATCAATATTTTAGAGGATAACGCATGTTAAGTTTGGGTTAGGTCTAGGATTTGCCCTCGTCAGGCTCATACTTTCGCATATTTCTCATACTTCATGGCTAGATCCTGCGCTGTTTCAGGATTGTATCACGTAGTAACGTGGTACCACGCTGAAACAGTCCATTAAACCTGGTTTCGATCAATATTTTAGAGGATAACGCAAGTTAGGTCTGGGATAGGTCTGGGATTCGCCTTTATCAGGCTCATACTTTCGCGTTTTTCACATACTTGTTGAACTGATCCTGGGTTTTTTCTGGTTTGGTTCACGTAGTATTGAGGTACCACACTGAAACAGTCCATTAAACCTGGTTTCGCTCAATATTTTAGAAGATAACGCATGTTAGGTATAGGTTTGGCCTGGGATTTGCCCTCATCAGGGTCATACTTTCGCAGTTTTAACATGCATGTTGACCTGATCGAGGGTTTTTTCTGCTTTGGATCACGTAGTAAAGTGGTACCACACTAAAACAGTCAATTAAACCTGGTTTCGATCAATATTTTTGAGGATAACGCATGTTAGGTCTAGGTTAGGCCTGGGATTTTCACTCATCAGATCCATTCTTTCGCATTCTTCACATACTTGTTGAACGGATCTTGGGTTTTTTCTGGTGTGGATCACGTAGTAATGTGGTGCCACACTGAAACAGTCAATTAAACCTGGTTTCGATCAATATTTTAGAGGATAACGCAAGTTAGGTCTGGGATAGGTCTGGGATTTTCACTCATCAGACTCATACTTTCGCATTCTTCACATACTTGTTGAACAGATCCTGGGTTTTTTCTGGTTTGGATCACGTAGTAATGTGGGACCACACTGAAACAGTCGATTAAACCTGGTTTCGATTTATATTTTTGAGGATAACGCATGTTAGGTCTGGGATAGGTCTGGGATTTGCCCTCATCAGGCTCATACTTTCGCAGTTTTAACATGCATGTTGAACAGATCCTGGGTTTTTTTTCTGGTTTGGATCACGTAGTAATGTGGTACCACACTGAAACAGTCAATTAAACCTGGTTTCGATCAATATTTTAGAGAATAATTCATGTTAGGTCTGGGTTAGCCCTGAGATTTTCGCTCATCAGACTCATACTTTCGCATTATTCAGATACATGTTGAACGGATCCTGGGTTTTTTCTGGTATGGTTCACGTAGTAATGTGGTACCACACTGAAACAATCAATTAAACCAGGTCTTGATAAATATTTTAGATGATAACGCATGTTAGGTCTGGGTTAGGTCTAGGATTTGCCCTCATCAGGCACATACTTTCGCATATTTCTCATACTTCATGGCTAGATCCTGGGCTATTTCTGGATTGGATCACGTAGTAATGTGGTACCACACTGGAACAGTCAATTAAACCTGGTTTCGATCAATATTTTAGAGGACAATGCAAGTTAGGTCTGGGTTAGGTCTGCGATTTGCCCACATCAGGGTCATACTTTCGCATTTTTCACATACTTGTTGAACAGATCCTGGGGTTTTTCTGGTTTGGCTCGCGCAGTAATGTGGTACCACACTGAAACAGCCCACTGAACCTGGTTTGGATCAATATTTTAGAGGATAATGCATGTTAGGTCTTGGTTAGCCCTGAGATTTTCGCTCATCAGACTCACACTTTCGCATTCTTCAGATACTTGTTGAACGGATCCTGGGTTTTTTCTGGTATGGTTCACGTAGTAATGTGGTACCACACTGAAACAATCAATTAAACCAGGTCTTGATAAATATTTTAGATGATAACGCATGTTAGGTCTAGGTTAGGCCTGGGATTTGCCCTCATCAGGGTCATACTTTCGCAGTTCTAACATACATGTTGACCTGATCGAGGGTTTTTTCTGCTTTGTATCACGTAGTAAAGTGGTCCCACAGTGAAACAGTCCACTAAACCTGGTTTGGATCAATATTTTAGAGCGTAACGAAAGTTATGTCTAGGTTAGGCCAGGGATTTGCCCTCATCAGACTCATGCTTTCGCATTTTTCACATACTTGTTGAACAGATCCTGGGTTTTTTCTGGTATGGATCACGTAGTAATGTGGTACCACACTGAAACATTCAGTTAAACCTGGTCTTGATAAATAGTTTTGAGGATAACGCATGTTAGGTCTGGGTTAGGTCTAGGATTTGCCCTCATCAGGCTCATACTTTCGCATATTTCTTATACTTCATGGATAGATCCTGGGCTATTTCTGGATTGGATCACATAGTAATGTGGTACCACACTGAAACAGTCGATTAAACCAGGTTTCCATCAATATTTTTGAGGATAACGCATGTTAGGTCTAGGATAGGCCTGGGATTTTCACTCATCAGACTCATTCTTTCGCATTCTTCACATACTTGTTGAACGAATCCTGGGGTTTTACTGGATTGGATCACGTAGTAATGTGGTACCACACTGAAACAGTCAATTAAACCTGGTTTCGATCAATATTTTAGAGAATAATTCATGTTAGGTCCAGGTTAGGTCTGGGATTTGCTCTCATCAGGCTCATTCTTTCGCATATTTCTCATACTTGATGGCTAGACCCTGGGTTTTTTCTGGATTGCATCACGTAGTAATGGAGTACAACACTGAAACAGTCAATTAAACCTGGTTTCGATCAATATTTTAGAGAATAATTCATGTAAGGTCTAGGTTAGGCCTGGGATTTGCCCTCATTAGGGTCATACTTTCGCAGTTTTAACATACATGTTGACCTGAACGAGGGTTTTTTCTGGTTTGGATCACGTAGTAATGTGGGACCACACTGAAACAATCAATTAAACCTGGTCTTGATAAATATTATAGAGGATAACGCATGTTAGGTCTGGGTTAGGTCTAGGATTTGCTCTCGTCAGGCTCATACTTTCGCATATTTCTCATACCTCATGGCTAGATCCTGGGCTATTTCTGGATTGCATCACGTAGTAATGATGTACAACACTGAAGCAGTCAATTAAACCTGGTTTCCATCAATATTTTAGAGGACAACGCATGTTAGGTCTGGGATAGGTCTGGGATTTGCCCTCATCAGGCTCATACTTTGGCAGTTTTAACATGCATGTTGACCTGATCGAGGGTTGTTTCTGCATTGGATCACGTAGTAAAGTGGTACCACACTAAAACAGTCAATTAAACCTGGTTTCGATCAACATTTTGGAGGATAACGCAAGTTAGGTCTGGGATAGGTCTGGGATTTGCCCACATCAGGCTCATACTTTCGCGTATTTCACATACTTGTTGAACAGATCCTGGGTTTTTTTCTGGTTTGGATCGCGTAGTAGTATGGTACCACACTGAAACTGTCCATTAAACCTGGTTTCGATCAATATTTTTGAGGATAACGCAAGTTAGGTCTGGGATCGGTCTGGGATTTGCCCTCATCAGGCTCATACTTTCGCGTTTTTCACATACTGGTTGAACAGATCCTGGGTTTTTTTCTGGTTTGGATCACGTAGTAGTGTGGTACCACACTGAAACTGTCCATTAAACCTGGTTTCGATCAATATTTTTGAGGATAACGCCTGTTAGGTCTAGGTTAGGCCGAGGATTTTCACTCATCAGACTCATACTTTCGCATTCTTCTCATACTTGTTGAACGGATCCTGGGGTTTTACTGGTTTGGATCACGTAGTAATGTGGTACCACACTGAAACAGTCAATTAAACCTGGTTTCGATCAATATTTTCGAGAATAATCCATGTTAGGTCTAGGTTAGGTCTGGGATTTGCTCTCATCAGGCTCATTCTTTCGCATATTTCTCATACTTGATGGCTAGATCCTGGGCTTTTTCTGGATTGCATCACGTAGTAATGAAGTACAACACTGAAACAGTCAATTAAACCAAGTTTCCATCAATATTTTAGAGGAGAACGCATGTTAGGTCTAGGTTAGGCCTGGGATTTGCCCTCATCAGGGTCATACTTTCGCAGTTTTAACATACATGTTGACCTGATCGAGGGTTTTTTCTGCTTTCGATCACGTAGTAAAGTAGTATCACACTGAAGCTGTCCATTAAACCTGGTTTGGATCAATATTTTAGAGGATAACGCATGTTAGGTTTGGGTTAGGTCTAGGATTTGCCCTCTTTCAGGCTCATACTTTCGCATATTTCTCACACTTCATGGCTAGATCCTGGGCTGTTTCAGGATTGTATCACGTAGTAACGTGGTACCACGCTGAAACAGTCAATTAAACCTGGTTTCGATCAATATTTTAGAGGATAACGCAAGTTAGGTCTGGGTTAGGTTTGGGATTTGCCCACATCAGGGTCATACTTTCGCATTTTTCACATACTTGTTGAACAGATCCTGGGTTTTTTCTGGTTTGGATCGCGCAGTAATGTGGTACCACACTGAAACAGCCCACTGAACCTGGTTTCGATCAATATTTTAGAGCATAACGAAAGTTATGTCTAGGTTAGGCCAGGGATTTGCCCTCATCAGACTCATGCTTTCGCATTTTTCACATACTTGTTGAACAGATCCTGGGTTTTTTCTGGTTTGGTTCACGTAGTAATGTGGTACCACACTGAAACAGTCCATTAAACCTGGTTTCGCTCAATATTTTAGAAGATAACGCATGTTAGGTATAGGTTTGGCCTGGGATTTGCCCTCATCAGGGTCATACTTTCGCAGTTTTAACATGCATGTTGACCTGATCGAGTGTTTTTTCTGCTTTGGATCACGTAGTAAAGTGGTACCACACTGGAACAGTCAATTAAACCAGGTTTCGATCAATATTTTAGAGGACAATGCAAGTTAGGTCTGGGTTAGGTTTGGGATTTGCCCACATCAGGGTCATACTTTCGCATTTTTCACATACTTGTTGAACAGATCCTGGGTTTTTTCTGGTTTGGATCGCGCAGTAATGTGGTACCACACTGAAACAGCCCACTGAACCTGGTTTCGATCAATATTTTAGAGCATAACGAAAGTTATGTCTAGGTTAGGCCAGGGATTTGCCCTCATCAGACTCATGCTTTCGCATTTTTCACATACTTGTTGAACAGATCCTGAGTTTTTTCTGGTATGGATCACGTAGTAATGTGGTACCACACTGATACAGTCCATTAAACCTGGTGTCGATCAATATTTTAGAGGATAACGCATGTTAGGTCTGGGTTAGGTCTAGGATTTGCCCCCATCAGGCTCATACTTTCGCGTTTTTCACATACTTGTTGAACAGATCCTGGGTTTTTTCTGGTATGGATCACGTAGTAATGTGGTACCACACTGAAACATTCAGTTAAACCTGGTCTTGATAAATATATTTGAGGATAACGCTTGTTAGGTCTGGGCTAGTTCTAGGATTTGCCCTCATCAGGCTCATTCTTTCGCATATTTCTTATACTTCATGGATAGATCCTGGGCTATTTTCTGGTTTGGATCACATAGTAATGTGGTACCACACTGAAACAGTCGATTAAACCAGGTTTCGATCAATATTTTAGAGGATAACGCATGTTAGGTCTAGGTTAGGCCTGGGATTTTCACTCATCAGACTCATACTTTCGCATTCTTCACATACTTGTTGAACGGATCCTGGGTTATTTTCTGGTTTGGATCACGTAGTAACGTGGTACCACACCGAAACAGTCAATTAAACCTGGTTTTGATCAATATTTTAGAGAACAATTCATGTTAGGTCTAGGTTAGGTCTGGGATTTGCTCTCATCAGGCTCATTCTTTCGCATATTTCTCATACTTGATGGCTAGATCCGGGGCTTTTTCTGGATTGCATCATGTAGTAATGAAGTACGACACTGAAACAGTCAATTAAACCTGGTTTCCATCAATATTTTAGAGGACAACGCATGTTAGGTATAGGTTAGGCCTGGGATTTGCGCTCATCAGGGTCATACTTTCGCAGTTTTAACATACATGTTGACCTGATCGAGGGTTTTTTCTGCTTTCGATCACGTAGTAAAGTGGTACCACACGGAAACAGTCCATTAAACCTGGTATCGGTCAATATTTTAGAGGATAACGCATGTTACGTCTAGGTTAGGCCTGGGATTTGCCCTCACCAGGCTCATACTTTCGCATATTTCTCATACTTCATGCTTGGATCCTGGGCTATTTCTGGATTGGATCACGTAGTAATGTGGAACCACACTGAAACAGTCAATTAAACCTGGTTTTGATGAATATTTTAGAGAATAATTCATGTTAGGTCTAGGTTAGGCCTGGGATTTGCTCTCATCAGGCTCATTCTTTCGCATATTTCTCATACTAGATGGCTAGATCCTGGGCTTTTTCTGGATTGCATCACGTAGTAATGAAGTACAACACTGAAACACTCAATTAAACCTGGTTTCGATCAATATTATTGAGGATAACGCCTGTTAGGTCCAGGTTAGGCCTGGGATTTTCACTCATCAGACTCATACTTTCGCATTCTTCACATACTTGTTGAACGGATCCTGGGTTTTTTCTGGTGTGGATCACGTAGTAATGTGGTACCACACTGAAACAATCAATTAAACCTGATCTCGATAAATATTTTAGAGGATAACGCATGTTAGGTCTGGGTTAGGTCTAGGATTTGCCCTCATCAGGCGCATACTTTCGCATATTTCTCATACTTCATGGCTGGATCCTGGGCTATTTCTGGATTGGAGCACGTAGTAATGTGGTACCACACTGAAACAGTCCACTAAACCTGGTTTGGATCAATATTTTTGAGGATAACGCATGTTAGGTCTGGCATAGGTCTGGGATTCGCCCTCATCAGACTCATACTTTCGCGTTTTTCACATACTTGTTGACCTGATCGAGGGTTTTTTCTGCTTTGGATCACGTAGTAAAGTGGTACCACACTGAAACAGTCCATTAAACCTGGTTTGGTTCAATATTTTAGAGGATAACGCATGTTAGGTCTAGGTTAGCCCTGGGATTATCACTCATCAGACTCATACTTTCGCATTCTTCACATACTTGTTGAACGGATCCTGGGTTTTTTCTGGTTTGGTTCACGTAGTAATGTGGTACCACACTGAAACAATCAATTAAACCTGATCTTGATAAATATTTGAGAGGATAACGCATGTTAGGTTTGGGTTAAGTCTAGGATTTGCCCTCATCAGGCTCATACTTTCGCATATTTCTCATACATCATGGCTAGATCCTGGGTTTTTTCTGGTTTGGATCACTTAGTAGTGTGGTACCACACTGAAACAGTCCATTAAACCTGGTTTGGATCAATATTTTAGAGGATAACGCATGTTAGGTCTAGGTTAGGTCTGGGATTTTCACTCATCAGACTCATACTTTCGCATTCTTCACATACTTGTTGAACGCATCCTGGGTTTTTTCTGGTTTGGATCACGTAGTAGTGTGGTACCACACTGAAACATTCCATTAAACCTGGTTTGGATCAATCTTTTAGAGGATAACGCATGTTAGGTCTAGGTTAGGTCGGGGATTTTCACTCATCAGACTGATACTTTCGCATTCTTCACATACTTGTTGAGCGGATCCTGGGTTTTTTCTGGTTTGGATCACGTAGTAATGTGGGACCACACTGAAACAGTCAATTAAACCTGGTTTTGATGAATATTTTAGAGAATAATTCATGTTAGGTCTAGGTTAGGCCAGGGATTTGCTCTCATCAGGCTCATTCTTTCGCATATTTCTCACACTAGATGGCTAGATCCTGGGCTTTTTCTGGATTGCATCACGTAGTAATGAAGTACAACACTGAAACACTCAATTAAACCTGGTTTCGATCAATATTATTGAGGATAACGCATGTTAGGTCCAGGTTAGGCCTGGGATTTTCACTCATCAGACTCATACTTTCGCATTCTTCACATACTTGTTGAACGGATCCTGGGTTTTTTCTGGTGTGGATCACGTAGTAATGTGGTACCACACTGAAACAATCAATTAAACCTGATCTCGATAAATATTTTAGAGGATAACGCATGTTAGGTCTGGGTTAGGTCTAGGATTTGCCCTCATCAGGCGCATACTTTCGCATATTTCTCATACTTCATGGCTGGGTCCTGGGCTATTTCTGGATTGGAGCACGTAGTAATGTGGTACCACACTGAAACAGTCCATTAAACCTGGTTTGGATCAATATTTTTGAGGATAACGCATTTTAGGTCTAGGTTAGGCCGGGGATTTTTACTCATCAGACTCATACTTTCGCATTCTTCACATACTTGTTGAACGGATCCTGGGTTTTTACTGGTTTGGATCACGTAGTAATGTGGTACCACACTGAAACATTTAATTAAACGTGGTCTTGATAAATATTTTAGAGAATAATTCATGTTAGGTCTAGGTAAGGTCAGGGATTTGCTCTCATCAGGCTCATTCTTTCGCATATTTCTCATACTTGTTGAACAGATCCTGGGTTTTTTCTGGTTTGGATCACGTAGTAGTGTGGTACCACACTGAAACAGTCCATTAAACCTGGTTTGGATCAATATTTTAGAGGATAACGCATGTTAGGTCTGGGATAGGTCTGGGATTTGACCTCATCAGACTCATACTTTCGCACACTTCACATACTCCTTGAACAGATCCTGGGTTATTTTCTGGTTTGGATCACATAGTAATGTGGTACCACACTGAAACAGTCGGTTAAACCAGGTTTCGATCAATATTTTTGAGGATAACGCAAGTTAGGTCTGGGATCGGTCTGGGATTTGCCCTCATCAGGCTCATACTTTCGCGTTTTTCACATACTGGTTGAACAGATCCTGGGTTTTTTTCTGGTTTGGATCACGTAGTAGTGTGGTACCACACTGAAACTGTCCATTAAACCATGGTTTCGATCAATATTTTTGAGGATAACGCATTTTAGGTCTAGGTTAGGCCGGGGATTTTTACTCATCACACTCATACTTTCGCATCCTTCACATACTTGTTGAATGGATCCTGGGGTTTTACTGGTTTGGATCACGTAGTAATGTGGTACCACACTGAAACAGTCAATTAAACCTGGTTTCGATCAATATTTTAGAGAATAATTCATGTTAGGTCCAGGTTAGGTCTGGGATTTGCTCTCATCAGGCTCATTCTTTCGCATATTTCTCATACTTGATGGCTAGACCCTGGGTTTTTTCTGGATTGCATCACGTAGTAATGGAGTACAACACTGAAACAGTCAATTAAACCTGGTTTCGATCAATATTTTAGAGAATAATTCATGTAAGGTCTAGGTTAGGCCTGGGATTTGCCCTCATCAGGGTCATACTTTCGCAGTTTTAACATACATGTTGACCTGAACGAGGGTTTTTTCTGGTTTGGATCACGTAGTAATGTGGGACCACACTGAAACAATCAATTAAACCTGGTCTTGATAAATATTATAGAGGATAACGCATGTTAGGTCTGGGTTAGGTCCAGGATTTGCTCTCGTCAGGCTCATACTTTCGCATATTTCTCATACCTCATGGCTAGATCCTGGGCTATTTCTGGATTGCATCACGTAGTAATGATGTACAACACTGAAGCAGTCAATTAAACCTGGTTTCCATCAATATTTTAGAGGACAACGCATGTTAGGTCTGGGATAGGTCTGGGATTTGCCCTCATCAGGCTCATACTTTGGCAGTTTTAACATGCATGTTGACCTGATCGAGGGTTGTTTCTGCATTGGATCACGTAGTAAAGTGGTACCACACTAAAACAGTCAATTAAACCTGGTTTCGATCAACATTTTGGAGGATAACGCAAGTTAGGTCTGGGATAGGTCTGGGATTTGCCCACATCAGGCTCATACTTTCGCGTATTTCACATACTTGTTGAACAGATCCTGGGTTTTTTTCTGGTTTGGATCGCGTAGTAGTATGGTACCACACTGAAACTGTCCATTAAACCTGGTTTCGATCAATATTTTTGAGGATAACGCAAGTTAGGTCTGGGATCGGTCTGGGATTTGCCCTCATCAGGCTCATACTTTCGCGTTTTTCACATACTGGTTGAACAGATCCTGGGTTTTTTTCTGGTTTGGATCACGTAGTAGTGTGGTACCACACTGAAACTGTCCATTAAACCTGGTTTCGATCAATATTTTTGAGGATAACGCCTGTTAGGTCTAGGTTAGGCCGAGGATTTTCACTCATCAGACTCATACTTTCGCATTCTTCTCATACTTGTTGAACGGATCCTGGGGTTTTACTGGTTTGGATCACGTAGTAATGTGGTACCACACTGAAACAGTCAATTAAACCTGGTTTCGATCAATATTTTCGAGAATAATCCATGTTAGGTCTAGGTTAGGTCTGGGATTTGCTCTCATCAGGCTCATTCTTTCGCATATTTCTCATACTTGATGGCTAGATCCTGGGCTTTTTCTGGATTGCATCACGTAGTAATGAAGTACAACACTGAAACAGTCAATTAAACCAAGTTTCCATCAATATTTTAGAGGAGAACGCATGTTAGGTCTAGGTTAGGCCTGGGATTTGCCCTCATCAGGGTCATACTTTCGCAGTTTTAACATACATGTTGACCTGATCGAGGGTTTTTTCTGCTTTCGATCACGTAGTAAAGTAGTATCACACTGAAGCTGTCCATTAAACCTGGTTTGGATCAATATTTTAGAGGATAACGCATGTTAGGTTTGGGTTAGGTCTAGGATTTGCCCTCTTTCAGGCTCATACTTTCGCATATTTCTCACACTTCATGGCTAGATCCTGGGCTGTTTCAGGATTGTATCACGTAGTAACGTGGTACCACGCTGAAACAGTCAATTAAACCTGGTTTCGATCAATATTTTAGAGGATAACGCAAGTTAGGTCTGGGTTAGGTTTGGGATTTGCCCACATCAGGGTCATACTTTCGCATTTTTCACATACTTGTTGAACAGATCCTGGGTTTTTTCTGGTTTGGATCGCGCAGTAATGTGGTACCACACTGAAACAGCCCACTGAACCTGGTTTCGATCAATATTTTAGAGCATAACGAAAGTTATGTCTAGGTTAGGCCAGGGATTTGCCCTCATCAGACTCATGCTTTCGCATTTTTCACATACTTGTTGAACAGATCCTGGGTTTTTTCTGGTTTGGTTCACGTAGTAATGTGGTACCACACTGAAACAGTCCATTAAACCTGGTTTCGCTCAATATTTTAGAAGATAACGCATGTTAGGTATAGGTTTGGCCTGGGATTTGCCCTCATCAGGGTCATACTTTCGCAGTTTTAACATGCATGTTGACCTGATCGAGTGTTTTTTCTGCTTTGGATCACGTAGTAAAGTGGTACCACACTGGAACAGTCAATTAAACCAGGTTTCGATCAATATTTTAGAGGACAATGCAAGTTAGGTCTGGGTTAGGTTTGGGATTTGCCCACATCAGGGTCATACTTTCGCATTTTTCACATACTTGTTGAACAGATCCTGGGTTTTTTCTGGTTTGGATCGCGCAGTAATGTGGTACCACACTGAAACAGCCCACTGAACCTGGTTTCGATCAATATTTTAGAGCATAACGAAAGTTATGTCTAGGTTAGGCCAGGGATTTGCCCTCATCAGACTCATGCTTTCGCATTTTTCACATACTTGTTGAACAGATCCTGAGTTTTTTCTGGTATGGATCACGTAGTAATGTGGTACCACACTGATACAGTCCATTAAACCTGGTGTCGATCAATATTTTAGAGGATAACGCATGTTAGGTCTGGGTTAGGTCTAGGATTTGCCCCCATCAGGCTCATACTTTCGCGTTTTTCACATACTTGTTGAACAGATCCTGGGTTTTTTCTGGTATGGATCACGTAGTAATGTGGTACCACACTGAAACATTCAGTTAAACCTGGTCTTGATAAATATATTTGAGGATAACGCTTGTTAGGTCTGGGCTAGTTCTAGGATTTGCCCTCATCAGGCTCATTCTTTCGCATATTTCTTATACTTCATGGATAGATCCTGGGCTATTTTCTGGTTTGGATCACATAGTAATGTGGTACCACACTGAAACAGTCGATTAAACCAGGTTTCGATCAATATTTTAGAGGATAACGCATGTTAGGTCTAGGTTAGGCCTGGGATTTTCACTCATCAGACTCATACTTTCGCATTCTTCACATACTTGTTGAACGGATCCTGGGTTATTTTCTGGTTTGGATCACGTAGTAACGTGGTACCACACCGAAACAGTCAATTAAACCTGGTTTTGATCAATATTTTAGAGAACAATTCATGTTAGGTCTAGGTTAGGTCTGGGATTTGCTCTCATCAGGCTCATTCTTTCGCATATTTCTCATACTTGATGGCTAGATCCGGGGCTTTTTCTGGATTGCATCATGTAGTAATGAAGTACGACACTGAAACAGTCAATTAAACCTGGTTTCCATCAATATTTTAGAGGACAACGCATGTTAGGTATAGGTTAGGCCTGGGATTTGCGCTCATCAGGGTCATACTTTCGCAGTTTTAACATACATGTTGACCTGATCGAGGGTTTTTTCTGCTTTCGATCACGTAGTAAAGTGGTACCACACGGAAACAGTCCATTAAACCTGGTATCGGTCAATATTTTAGAGGATAACGCATGTTACGTCTAGGTTAGGCCTGGGATTTGCCCTCACCAGGCTCATACTTTCGCATATTTCTCATACTTCATGCTTGGATCCTGGGCTATTTCTGGATTGGATCACGTAGTAATGTGGAACCACACTGAAACAGTCAATTAAACCTGGTTTTGATGAATATTTTAGAGAATAATTCATGTTAGGTCTAGGTTAGGCCTGGGATTTGCTCTCATCAGGCTCATTCTTTCGCATATTTCTCATACTAGATGGCTAGATCCTGGGCTTTTTCTGGATTGCATCACGTAGTAATGAAGTACAACACTGAAACACTCAATTAAACCTGGTTTCGATCAATATTATTGAGGATAACGCCTGTTAGGTCCAGGTTAGGCCTGGGATTTTCACTCATCAGACTCATACTTTCGCATTCTTCACATACTTGTTGAACGGATCCTGGGTTTTTTCTGGTGTGGATCACGTAGTAATGTGGTACCACACTGAAACAATCAATTAAACCTGATCTCGATAAATATTTTAGAGGATAACGCATGTTAGGTCTGGGTTAGGTCTAGGATTTGCCCTCATCAGGCGCATACTTTCGCATATTTCTCATACTTCATGGCTGGATCCTGGGCTATTTCTGGATTGGAGCACGTAGTAATGTGGTACCACACTGAAACAGTCCACTAAACCTGGTTTGGATCAATATTTTTGAGGATAACGCATGTTAGGTCTGGCATAGGTCTGGGATTCGCCCTCATCAGACTCATACTTTCGCGTTTTTCACATACTTGTTGACCTGATCGAGGGTTTTTTCTGCTTTGGATCACGTAGTAAAGTGGTACCACACTGAAACAGTCCATTAAACCTGGTTTGGTTCAATATTTTAGAGGATAACGCATGTTAGGTCTAGGTTAGCCCTGGGATTATCACTCATCAGACTCATACTTTCGCATTCTTCACATACTTGTTGAACGGATCCTGGGTTTTTTCTGGTTTGGTTCACGTAGTAATGTGGTACCACACTGAAACAATCAATTAAACCTGATCTTGATAAATATTTGAGAGGATAACGCATGTTAGGTTTGGGTTAAGTCTAGGATTTGCCCTCATCAGGCTCATACTTTCGCATATTTCTCATACATCATGGCTAGATCCTGGGTTTTTTCTGGTTTGGATCACTTAGTAGTGTGGTACCACACTGAAACAGTCCATTAAACCTGGTTTGGATCAATATTTTAGAGGATAACGCATGTTAGGTCTAGGTTAGGTCTGGGATTTTCACTCATCAGACTCATACTTTCGCATTCTTCACATACTTGTTGAACGCATCCTGGGTTTTTTCTGGTTTGGATCACGTAGTAGTGTGGTACCACACTGAAACATTCCATTAAACCTGGTTTGGATCAATCTTTTAGAGGATAACGCATGTTAGGTCTAGGTTAGGTCGGGGATTTTCACTCATCAGACTGATACTTTCGCATTCTTCACATACTTGTTGAGCGGATCCTGGGTTTTTTCTGGTTTGGATCACGTAGTAATGTGGGACCACACTGAAACAGTCAATTAAACCTGGTTTTGATGAATATTTTAGAGAATAATTCATGTTAGGTCTAGGTTAGGCCAGGGATTTGCTCTCATCAGGCTCATTCTTTCGCATATTTCTCACACTAGATGGCTAGATCCTGGGCTTTTTCTGGATTGCATCACGTAGTAATGAAGTACAACACTGAAACACTCAATTAAACCTGGTTTCGATCAATATTATTGAGGATAACGCATGTTAGGTCCAGGTTAGGCCTGGGATTTTCACTCATCAGACTCATACTTTCGCATTCTTCACATACTTGTTGAACGGATCCTGGGTTTTTTCTGGTGTGGATCACGTAGTAATGTGGTACCACACTGAAACAATCAATTAAACCTGATCTCGATAAATATTTTAGAGGATAACGCATGTTAGGTCTGGGTTAGGTCTAGGATTTGCCCTCATCAGGCGCATACTTTCGCATATTTCTCATACTTCATGGCTGGGTCCTGGGCTATTTCTGGATTGGAGCACGTAGTAATGTGGTACCACACTGAAACAGTCCATTAAACCTGGTTTGGATCAATATTTTTGAGGATAACGCATTTTAGGTCTAGGTTAGGCCGGGGATTTTTACTCATCAGACTCATACTTTCGCATTCTTCACATACTTGTTGAACGGATCCTGGGTTTTTACTGGTTTGGATCACGTAGTAATGTGGTACCACACTGAAACATTTAATTAAACGTGGTCTTGATAAATATTTTAGAGAATAATTCATGTTAGGTCTAGGTAAGGTCAGGGATTTGCTCTCATCAGGCTCATTCTTTCGCATATTTCTCATACTTGTTGAACAGATCCTGGGTTTTTTCTGGTTTGGATCACGTAGTAGTGTGGTACCACACTGAAACAGTCCATTAAACCTGGTTTGGATCAATATTTTAGAGGATAACGCATGTTAGGTCTGGGATAGGTCTGGGATTTGACCTCATCAGACTCATACTTTCGCACACTTCACATACTCCTTGAACAGATCCTGGGTTATTTTCTGGTTTGGATCACATAGTAATGTGGTACCACACTGAAACAGTCGGTTAAACCAGGTTTCGATCAATATTTTTGAGGATAACGCAAGTTAGGTCTGGGATCGGTCTGGGATTTGCCCTCATCAGGCTCATACTTTCGCGTTTTTCACATACTGGTTGAACAGATCCTGGGTTTTTTTCTGGTTTGGATCACGTAGTAGTGTGGTACCACACTGAAACTGTCCATTAAACCATGGTTTCGATCAATATTTTTGAGGATAACGCATTTTAGGTCTAGGTTAGGCCGGGGATTTTTACTCATCACACTCATACTTTCGCATCCTTCACATACTTGTTGAATGGATCCTGGGGTTTTACTGGTTTGGATCACGTAGTAATGTGGTACCACACTGAAACAGTCAATTAAACCTGGTTTCGATCAATATTTTAGAGAATAATTCATGTTAGGTCCAGGTTAGGTCTGGGATTTGCTCTCATCAGGCTCATTCTTTCGCATATTTCTCATACTTGATGGCTAGACCCTGGGTTTTTTCTGGATTGCATCACGTAGTAATGGAGTACAACACTGAAACAGTCAATTAAACCTGGTTTCGATCAATATTTTAGAGAATAATTCATGTAAGGTCTAGGTTAGGCCTGGGATTTGCCCTCATCAGGGTCATACTTTCGCAGTTTTAACATACATGTTGACCTGAACGAGGGTTTTTTCTGGTTTGGATCACGTAGTAATGTGGGACCACACTGAAACAATCAATTAAACCTGGTCTTGATAAATATTATAGAGGATAACGCATGTTAGGTCTGGGTTAGGTCTAGGATTTGCTCTCGTCAGGCTCATACTTTCGCATATTTCTCATACCTCATGGCTAGATCCTGGGCTATTTCTGGATTGCATCACGTAGTAATGATGTACAACACTGAAGCAGTCAATTAAACCTGGTTTCCATCAATATTTTAGAGGACAACGCATGTTAGGTCTGGGATAGGTCTGGGATTTGCCCTCATCAGGCTCATACTTTGGCAGTTTTAACATGCATGTTGACCTGATCGAGGGTTGTTTCTGCATTGGATCACGTAGTAAAGTGGTACCACACTAAAACAGTCAATTAAACCTGGTTTCGATCAACATTTTGGAGGATAACGCAAGTTAGGTCTGGGATAGGTCTGGGATTTGCCCACATCAGGCTCATACTTTCGCGTATTTCACATACTTGTTGAACAGATCCTGGCTTTTTTTTTCTGGTTTGGATCGCGTAGTAGTATGGTACCACACTGAAACTGTCCATTAAACCTGGTTTCGATCAATATTTTTGAGGATAACGCAAGTTAGGTCTGGGATCGGTCTGGGATTTGCCCTCATCAGGCTCATACTTTCGCGTTTTTCACATACTGGTTGAACAGATCCTGGGTTTTTTTC
This sequence comes from Colletes latitarsis, assembly GCF_051014445.1. NCBI lineage: Eukaryota > Metazoa > Arthropoda > Insecta > Hymenoptera > Colletidae > Colletes > Colletes latitarsis. The sequence continues at coordinate 5,221,299 of NC_135136.1, read as the reverse complement.
TGGTTTGGATCACGTAGTAGTGTGGTACCACACTGAAACTGTCCATTAAACCTGGTTTCGATCAATATTTTTGAGGATAACGCCTGTTAGGTCTAGGTTAGGCCGAGGATTTTCACTCATCAGACTCATACTTTCGCATTCTTCTCATACTTGTTGAACGGATCCTGGGGTTTTACTGGTTTGGATCACGTAGTAATGTGGTACCACACTGAAACAGTCAATTAAACCTGGTTTCGATCAATATTTTCGAGAATAATCCATGTTAGGTCTAGGTTAGGTCTGGGATTTGCTCTCATCAGGCTCATTCTTTCGCATATTTCTCATACTTGATGGCTAGATCCTGGGCTTTTTCTGGATTGCATCACGTAGTAATGAAGTACAACACTGGAACAGTCAATTAAACCAAGTTTCCATCAATATTTTAGAGGAGAACGCATGTTAGGTCTAGGTTAGGCCTGGGATTTGCCCTCATCAGGGTCATACTTTCGCAGTTTTAACATACATGTTGACCTGATCGAGGGTTTTTTCTGCTTTCGATCACGTAGTAAAGTAGTATCACACTGAAGCTGTCCATTAAACCTGGTTTGGATCAATATTTTAGAGGATAACGCATGTTAGGTTTGGGTTAGGTCTAGGATTTGCCCTCTTTCAGGCTCATACTTTCGCATATTTCTCACACTTCATGGCTAGATCCTGGGCTGTTTCAGGATTGTATCACGTAGTAACGTGGTACCACGCTGAAACAGTCAATTAAACCTGGTTTCGATCAATATTTTAGAGGATAACGCAAGTTAGGTCTGGGTTAGGTTTGGGATTTGCCCACATCAGGGTCATACTTTCGCATTTTTCACATACTTGTTGAACAGATCCTGGGTTTTTTCTGGTTTGGATCGCGCAGTAATGTGGTACCACACTGAAACAGCCCACTGAACCTGGTTTCGATCAATATTTTAGAGCATAACGAAAGTTATGTCTAGGTTAGGCCAGGGATTTGCCCTCATCAGACTCATGCTTTCGCATTTTTCACATACTTGTTGAACAGATCCTGGGTTTTTTCTGGTTTGGTTCACGTAGTAATGTGGTACCACACTGAAACAGTCCATTAAACCTTGTTTCGCTCAATATTTTAGAAGATAACGCATGTTAGGTATAGGTTTGGCCTGGGATTTGCCCTCATCAGGGTCATACTTTCGCAGTTTTAACATGCATGTTGACCTGATCGAGTGTTTTTTCTGCTTTGGATCACGTAGTAAAGTGGTACCACACTGGAACAGTCAATTAAACCAGGTTTCGATCAATATTTTAGAGGACAATGCAAGTTAGGTCTGGGTTAGGTTTGGGATTTGCCCACATCAGGGTCATACTTTCGCATTTTTCACATACTTGTTGAACAGATCCTGGGTTTTTTCTGGTTTGGATCGCGCAGTAATGTGGTACCACACTGAAACAGCCCACTGAACCTGGTTTCGATCAATATTTTAGAGCATAACGAAAGTTATGTCTAGGTTAGGCCAGGGATTTGCCCTCATCAGACTCATGCTTTCGCATTTTTCACAATACTTGTTGAACAGATCCTGGGTTTTTTCTGGTATGGATCACGTAGTAATGTGGTACCACACTGATACAGTCCATTAAACCTGGTGTCGATCAATATTTTAGAGGATAACGCATGTTAGGTCTGGGTTAGGTCTAGGATTTGCCCCCATCAGGCTCATACTTTCGCGTTTTTCACATACTTGTTGAACAGATCCTGGGTTTTTTCTGGTATGGATCACGTAGTAATGTGGTACCACACTGAAACATTCAGTTAAACCTGGTCTTGATAAATATATTTGAGGATAACGCTTGTTAGGTCTGGGCTAGTTCTAGGATTTGCCCTCATCAGGCTCATACTTTCGCATATTTCTTATACTTCATGGATAGATCCTGGGCTATTTTCTGGTTTGGATCACATAGTAATGTGGTACCACAATGAAACAGTCGATTAAACCAGGTTTCGATCAATATTTTAGAGGATAACGCATGTTAGGTCTAGGTTAGGCCTGGGATTTTCACTCATCAGACTCATACTTTCGCATTCTTCACATACTTGTTGAACGGATCCTGGGTTATTTTCTGGTTTGGATCACGTAGTAACGTGGTACCACACCGAAACAGTCAATTAAACCTGGTTTTGATCAATATTTTAGAGAACAATTCATGTTAGGTCTAGGTTAGGTCTGGGATTTGCTCTCATCAGGCTCATTCTTTCGCATATTTCTCATACTTGATGGCTAGATCCGGGGCTTTTTCTGGATTGCATCATGTAGTAATGAAGTACGACACTGAAACAGTCAATTAAACCTGGTTTCCATCAATATTTTAGAGGACAACGCATGTTAGGTATAGGTTAGGCCTGGGATTTGCCCTCATCAGGGTCATACTTTCGCAGTTTTAACATACATGTTGACCTGATCGAGGGTTTTTTCTGCTTTCGATCACGTAGTAAAGTGGTACCACACGGAAACAGTCCATTAAACCTGGTATCGGTCAATATTTTAGAGGATAACGCATGTTACGTCTAGGTTAGGCCTGGGATTTGCCCTCACCAGGCTCATACTTTCGCATATTTCTCATACTTCATGCTTGGATCCTGGGCTATTTCTGGATTGGATCACGTAGTAATGTGGAACCACACTGAAACAGTCAATTAAACCTGGTTTTGATGAATATTTTAGAGAATAATTCATGTTAGGTCTAGGTTAGGCCTGGGATTTGCTCTCATCAGGCTCATTCTTTCGCATATTTCTCATACTAGATGGCTAGATCCTGGGCTTTTTCTGGATTGCATCACGTAGTAATGAAGTACAACACTGAAACACTCAATTAAACCTGGTTTCGATCAATATTATTGAGGATAACGCCTGTTAGGTCCAGGTTAGGCCTGGGATTTTCACTCATCAGACTCATACTTTCGCATTCTTCACATACTTGTTGAACGGATCCTGGGTTTTTTCTGGTGTGGATCACGTAGTAATGTGGTACCACACTGAAACAATCAATTAAACCTGATCTCGATAAATATTTTAGAGGATAACGCATGTTAGGTCTGGGTTAGGTCTAGGATTTGCCCTCATCAGGCGCATACTTTCGCATATTTCTCATACTTCATGGCTGGATCCTGGGCTATTTCTGGATTGGAGCACGTAGTAATGTGGTACCACACTGAAACAGTCCACTAAACCTGGTTTGGATCAATATTTTTGAGGATAACGCATTTTAGGTCTAGGTTAGGCCGGGGATTATTACTCATCAGACTCATACTTTCGCATTCTTCACATACTTGTTGAACGGATCCTGGGTTTTTACTGGTTTGGATCAGGTAGTAATGTGGTACCACACTGAAACATTTAATTAAACGTGGTCTTGATAAATATTTTAGAGAATAATTCATGTTAGGTCTAGGTAAGGTCAGGGATTTGCTCTCATCAGGCTCATTCTTTCGCATATTTCTCATACTAGATGGCTAGATCCTGGGCTTTTTCTGGATTGCATCACGTAGTAATGTGGTAAAACACTGAAACACTCATTTAAACCTGGTTTCCATCAATATTATTGAGGATAACGCATGTTAGGTCTAGGTTAGGCCTGGGATTTTCACTCATCAGACTCATACTTTCGCATTCTTCACATACTTGTTGAACGGATCTTGGGTTTTTTCTGGTGTGGATCACGTAGTAATGTGGTACCACACTGAAACAATCAATTAAAGCTGATCTTGATAAATATTTTAGAGGATAACGCATGTTAGGTTTGGGTTAAGTCTAGGATTTGCCTTCATCAGGCTCATACTTTCGCATATTTCTCATACTTGATGTCTAGATCCTGGGCTGTTTCTAGACTGTATCACGTAGTAATGTGGTACCACGCTGAAACAGTCAATTAAACCTGGTTTCGATCAATATTTTAGAGGATAACGCAAGTTAGGTCTGGCATAGGTCTGGGATTCGCCCTCATCAGACTCATACTTTCGCGTTTTTCACATACTTGTTGACCTGATCGAGGGTTTTTTCTGCTTTGGATCACGTAGTAAAGTGGTACCACACTGAAACAGTCCATTAAACCTGGTTTGGATCAATATTTTAGAGGATAACGCATGTTAGGTCTAGGTTAGCCCTGGGATTATCATTCATCAGACTCATACTTTCGCATTCTTCACATACTTGTTGAACGGATCCTGGGTTTTTTCTGGTTTGGTTCACGTAGTAATGTGGTACCACACTGAAACAATCAATTAAACCTGATCTTGATAAATATTTGAGAGGATAACGCATGTTAGGTTTGGGTTAAGTCTAGGATTTGCCCTCATCAGGCTCATACTTTCGCATATTTCTCATACATCATGGCTAGATCCTGGGTTTTTTCTGGTTTGGATCACTTAGTAGTGTGGTACCACACTGAAACAGTCCATTAAACCTGGTTTGGATCAATATTTTAGAGGATAACGCATGTTAGGTCTAGGTTAGGTCTGGGATTTTCACTCATCAGACTCATACTTTCGCATTCTTCACATACTTGTTGAACGGATCCTGGGTTTTTTCTGGTTTGGATCACGTAGTAGTGTGGTACCACACTGAAACATTCCATTAAACCTGGTTTGGATCAATCTTTTAGAGGATAACGCATGTTAGGTCTAGGTTAGGTCGGGGATTTTCACTCATCAGACTGATACTTTCGCATTCTTCACATACTTGTTGAGCGGATCCTGGGTTTTTTCTGGTTTGGATCACGTAGTAATGTGGGACCACACTGAAACAGTCAATTAAACCTGGTTTTGATGAATATTTTAGAGAATAATTCATGTTAGGTCTAGGTTAGGCCAGGGATTTGCTCTCATCAGGCTCATTCTTTCGCATATTTCTCATACTAGATGGCTAGACCCTGGGCTTTTTCTGGATTGCATCACGTAGTAATGAAGTACAACACTGAAACACTCAATTAAACCTGGTTTCGATCAATATTATTGAGGATAACGCATGTTAGGTCCAGGTTAGGCCTGGGATTTTCACTCATCAGACTCATACTTTCGCATTCTTCACATACTTGTTGAACGGATCCTGGGTTTTTTCTGGTGTGGATCACGTAGTAATGTGGTACCACACTGAAACAATCAATTAAACCTGATCTCGATAAATATTTTAGAGGATAACGCATGTTAGGTCTGGGTTAGGTCTAGGATTTGCCCTCATCAGGCGCATACTTTCGCATATTTCTCATACTTCATGGCTGGGTCCTGGGCTATTTCTGGATTGGAGCACGTAGTAATGTGGTACCACACTGAAACAGTCCATTAAACCTGGTTTGGATCAATATTTTTGAGGATAACGCATTTTAGGTCTAGGTTAGGCCGGGGATTTTTACTCATCAGACTCATACTTTCGCATTCTTCACATACTTGTTGAACGGATCCTGGGTTTTTACTGGTTTGGATCACGTAGTAATGTGGTACCACACTGAAACATTTAATTAAACGTGGTCTTGATAAATATTTTAGAGAATAATTCATGTTAGGTCTAGGTAAGGTCAGGGATTTGCTCTCATCAGGCTCATTCTTTCGCATATTTCTCATACTTGTTGAACAGATCCTGGGTTTTTTCTGGTTTGGATCACGTAGTAGTGTGGTACCACACTGAAACAGTCCATTAAACCTGGTTTGGATCAATATTTTAGAGGATAACGCATGTTAGGTCTGGGATAGGTCTGGGATTTGACCTCATCAGACTCATACTTTCGCACACTTCACATACTCCTTGAACAGATCCTGGGTTATTTTCTGGTTTGGATCACATAGTAATGTGGTACCACACTGAAACAGTCGGTTAAACCAGGTTTCGATCAATATTTTTGAGGATAACGCACGTTAGGTCTAGGTTAGGTCTGGGATTTTCACTCATCAGGCTCACAGTTTCGCGTTTTTCACATTCTTGTTGAACAGATCCTGGGTTTTGTCTGGTTTGGATCACGAAGTAGTGTTGTACCACACTGAAACAGTCCATTAAACCTGGTTTCGCTCAATATTTTAGAGGATAACGCATGTTAGGCCTAGGTTAGGTCTGGGATTTGCTCTCATCAGGCTCACTCTTTCGCATATTTCTCATACTTGATGGCTAGATCCTGGGCTTTTTCTGGATTGCATCACGTAGTAATGTAGTACCACACTGAAACAGTCAATGAAACCTGGTTTCCATCACTATTTTAGAGGACAACGCAAGTTAGATCTAGGTAAGGCCTGAGATTTTCACTGATCAGACTCATACTTTCGCATTCTTCACATACTTGTTGAACGGATCCTGGGTTTTTTCTGGTTTGGATCACGTAGTAATGTGGTACCACACTGAAACATTCAATTAAACCTGGTCTTGATAAATATTTTAGAGGATAACGCATGTTAGGTCTGGGTTAGGTCTAGGATTTGCCCTCATCAGGCTCATACTTTCGCACATTTCTCATACTTCATGGCTGGATCCTGGGCTATTTCTGGATTGGTTCACGTAGTAATGTGGTACCACACTGAAACTGTCAATTAAACCTGGCTTTGATGAATATTTTAGAGAATAATTCATGTTAGGTCTAGGTTAGGCCTGGGATTTGCTCCCATCAGGCTCATTCTTTCGCATATTTCTCGTACTAGATGGCTAGATCCTGGGCATTTTCTGGATTGCATCACGTAGTAATGAAGTACAACACTGAAACACTCAATTAAACCTGGTTTCGATCAATATTATTGAGGATAACGCATGTTAGGTCCAGGTTAGGCCTTGGATTTTCACTTATCAGGCTCATTCTTTCGCATATTTCTCAAACTTGATGGCTAGATCCTGAGCTTTTTCTGGATTGCATCACGTAGTAATGTGGTACAACACTGAAACACTCAATTAAACCTGGTTTCCATCAATATTATTGAGGATAACGCATGTTAGGTCTAGGTTAGGCCTGGGATTTTCACTCATCAGACTCATACTTCCGCATTCTTCACATACTTGTTGAACGGATCTTGGGTTTTTTCTGGTGTGGATCACGTAGTAATGTGGTACCACACTGAAACAATCAATTAAACCTGATCTTGATAAATATTTTAGAGGATAACGCATGTTAGGTTTGGCTTAAGTCTAGGATTTGCCTTCATCAGGCTCATACTTTCGCATATTTCTCATACTTGATGTCTAGATCCTGGGCTGTTTCTAGACTGTATCACGTAGTAATGTGGTACCACGCTGAAACAGTCAATTAAACCTGGTTTCGATCAATATTTTAGAGGATAACGCAAGTTAGGTCTGGCGTAGGTCTGGGATTCGCCCTCATCAGACTCATACTTTCGCGTTTTTCACATACTTGTTGACCTGGTCGAGGGTTTTTTCTGCTTTGGATCACGTAGTAAAGTGGTACCACACTGAAACAGTCCATTAAACCTGGTTTGGATCAATATTTTAGAGGATAACGCATGTTAGGTCTAGGTTAGCCCTGGGATTATCACTCATCAGACTCATACTTTCGCATCCTTCACATACTTGTTGAACGGATCCTGGGTTTTTTCTGGTTTGGTTCACGTAGTAATGTGGTACCACACTGAAACATTCAATTAAACCTGATCTTGATAAATATTTGAGAGGATAACGCATGTTAGGTTTGGGTTAAGTCTAGGATTTGCCCTCATCAGGCTCATACTTTCGCATATTTCTCATACATCATGGCTAGATCCTGGGTTTTTTCTGGTTTGGATCACTTAGTAGTGTGGTACCACACTGAAACAGTCCATTAAACCTGGTTTGGATCAATATTTAAGAGGATAACGCATGTTAGGTCTAGGTTAGGTCTGGGATTTTCACTCATCAGACTCATACTTTCGCATTCTTCACATACTTGTTGAACGGATCCTGGGTTTTTTCTGGTTTGGATCACGTAGTAGTGTGGTACCACACTGAAACATTCCATTAAACCTGGTTTGGATCAATCTTTTAGAGGATAACGCATGTTAGGTCTAGGTTAGGTCGGGGATTTTCACTCATCAGACTGATACTTTCGCATTCTTCACATACTTGTTGAGCGGATCCTGGGTTTTTTCTGGTTTTGGATAACGTAGTAATGTGGTACCACACTGAAACAGTCGAATAAACCTGGTTTCGATCAGTATTTTAGAGGATAACGCAAGATAAGTCTGGGATAGGTCTGGGATTTGACCTCATCAGACTCATACCTTCGCGTTTTTCACATACTTGTTGAACAGATCTTGGGTTTTTTCTGGTTTGGATCACGTAGTAGTGTGGTACCACACTGAAACAGTCCATTAAACCTGCTTGCGATCAATATTTTAGAGGATAACGCATGTTAGGTCTGGGTTAGGTCTAGGATTTGCCCTCATCAGGCTCATTCTTTCGCATATTTCTCAAACTTGAAGGCTAGATTCTGGGCTTTTTCTGGATTGCATCACGTAGTAATGTGGTACCACACTGAAACATTCAATTAAACCTGGTCTGGATAAATATTTTAGAGGATAACGCATCTTAGGTCTGGGTTAGGTCTAAGATTTGCCCTCATCAGGCTCACAGTTTCGCGTTTTTCACATATTTGTTGAACAGATCCTGCGTTTTTACTGGTTTGGATCACGAAGTAGTGTGGTACCACACTGAAACAGTCCATTGAACCTGGTTTCGCTCAATATTTTAGAGGATAACGCATGTTAGGTCTAGGTTAGGTCTGGGATTTGCTCTCATCAGGCTCATTCTTTCGCATATTTCTCATACTTGATGGCTAGATCCTGGGCTTTTTCTGGATTGCATCACGTAGTAATGTAGTACCACACTGAAACAGTCAATGAAACCTGGTTTCCATCAATATTTTAGAGGACAACGCAAGTTAGGTCTAGGTAAGGCCTGAGATTTTCACTGATCAGACTCATACTTTCGCATCCTTCACATACTTGTTGAACGGATCCTGGGTTTTTTCTGGTTTGGATCACGTAGTAATGTGGTACCACACTGAAACGGTAAATTAAACCTGGTTTCGATCAATATTTTAGAGGATAACGCAAGTTAGGTCTGGGATAGGTCTGGGATTTGCCCTCGTCAGGCTCATACTTTCGCATTCTTCACATACTTGTTGAACTGATCCTGGGTTTTTTCTGGTTTGGATTACGTAGTAATGTGGTACCACACTGAAACAGTCGATTAAACCTGGTTTGGATCAATATTTTAGAGGATAACGCATGTTAGGTCTAGGTTAGCCCTGGGATTATCACTCATCAGACTCATACTTTCGCATCCTTCACATACTTGTTGAACGGATCCTGGGTTTTTTCTGGTTTGGTTCACGTAGTAATGTGGTACCACACTGAAACATTCAATTAAACCTGATCTTGATAAATATTTGAGAGGATAACGCATGTTAGGTTTGGGTTAAGTCTAGGATTTGCCCTCATCAGGCTCATACTTTCGCATATTTCTCATACATCATGGCTAGATCCTGGGTTTTTTCTGGTTTGGATCACTTAGTAGTGTGGTACCACACTGAAACAGTCCATTAAACCTGGTTTGGATCAATATTTAAGAGGATAACGCATGTTAGGTCTAGGTTAGGTCTGGGATTTTCACTCATCAGACTCATACTTTCGCATTCTTCACATACTTGTTGAACGGATCCTGGGTTTTTTCTGGTTTGGATCACGTAGTAGTGTGGTACCACACTGAAACATTCCATTAAACCTGGTTTGGATCAATCTTTTAGAGGATAACGCATGTTAGGTCTAGGTTAGGTCGGGGATTTTCACTCATCAGACTGATACTTTCGCATTCTTCACATACTTGTTGAGCGGATCCTGGGTTTTTTCTGGTTTTGGATAACGTAGTAATGTGGTACCACACTGAAACAGTCGAATAAACCTGGTTTCGATCAGTATTTTAGAGGATAACGCAAGATAAGTCTGGGATAGGTCTGGGATTTGACCTCATCAGACTCATACCTTCGCGTTTTTCACATACTTGTTGAACAGATCTTGGGTTTTTTCTGGTTTGGATCACGTAGTAGTGTGGTACCACACTGAAACAGTCCATTAAACCTGCTTGCGATCAATATTTTAGAGGATAACGCATGTTAGGTCTGGGTTAGGTCTAGGATTTGCCCTCATCTGGCTCATTCTTTCGCATATTTCTCAAACTTGAAGGCTAGATTCTGGGCTTTTTCTGGATTGCATCACGTAGTAATGTGGTACCACACTGAAACATTCAATTAAACCTGGTCTGGATAAATATTTTAGAGGATAACGCATCTTAGGTCTGGGTTAGGTCTAAGATTTGCCCTCATCAGGCTCACAGTTTCGCGTTTTTCACATACTTGTTGAACAGATCCTGCGTTTTTTCTGGTTTGGATCACGAAGTAGTGTGGTACCACACTGAAACAGTCCATTGAACCTGGTTTCGCTCAATATTTTAGAGGATAACGCATGTTAGGTCTAGGTTAGGTCTGGGATTTGCTCTCATCAGGCTCATTCTTTCGCATATTTCTCATACTTGATGGCTAGATCCTGGGCTTTTTCTGGATTGCATCACGTAGTAATGTAGTACCACACTGAAACAGTCAATGAAACCTGGTTTCCATCAATATTTTAGAGGACAACGCAAGTTAGGTCTAGGTAAGGCCTGAGATTTTCACTGATCAGACTCATACTTTCGCATCCTTCACATACTTGTTGAACGGATCCTGGGTTTTTTCTGGTTTGGATCACGTAGTAATGTGGTACCACACTGAAACGGTAAATTAAACCTGGTTTCGATCAATATTTTAGAGGATAACGCAAGTTAGGTCTGGGATAGGTCTGGGATTTGCCCTCGTCAGGCTCATACTTTCGCATTCTTCACATACTTGTTGAACTGATCCTGGGTTTTTTCTGGTTTGGATCACGTAGTAATGTGGTACCACACTGAAACAGTCGATTAAACCTGGTTTCGATCAATATTTTAGAGGATAACGCATGTTAGGTCTAGGATAGCCCTGGGATTTTCACTGATCTGACTCATACTTTCGCATCCTTCACATACTTGTTGAACTGATCCTGGGTTTTTTCTGGTTTGGATCACGTAGTAATGTGGTACCACACTGAAACAGTCGATTAAACCTGGTTTCGATCAATATTTTAGAGGATAACGCATGTTAGGTCTAGGTAAGGCCTGGGATTTTCATTTATCAGACTCATACTTTCGCATTCTTCACATACTTGTTGAACGGATTCTGGGTTTTTTCTGGTTCGGGTCACATAGTAGTGTGATACCACACTGAAACAGTCGATTAAACCTGGTTTCGATCAATATTTTAGAGGATAACGCATGTTAGGTCTAGGATAGCCCTGGGATTTTCACTCATCAGACTCATACTTTCGCATTCTTCACATACTTGTTGAACTGATCCTGGGTTTTTTCTGGTTTGGATCACGTAGTAATGAGGTACCACACTGAGACAGTTGATAAAACCTGGTTTCGATCAATATTTTAGAGGATAACGCATGTTAGGTCTAGGTTAGCCCTGGGATTTTCACTCATCAGACTCATACTTTCGCATTCTTCACATACTTGTTGAACTGATCCTGGGTTTTTACTGGTTTGGATCACGTAGTAATGTGGTACCACACTGAAACAGTCGATTAAACCTGGTCTCGATCAATAGTTTAGAGAATAATTCATGTTAGGTCTAGGTTAGGTCTGGGATTTGCTCCACATCAGGCTCATTCATTCGCATATTTCTCATACTTGATGGCTAGATCCTGGGCTTTTTCTGGATTGCATCTCGTAGTAATGAAGTACAACACTGAAACAGTCAATTAAACCTGGTTTCCATCAATATCTTAGAGGACAACGCAAGTTAGGTCTGGGATATGTCTGGGATTTGCCCTCATCAGGCTCATACTTTCGCGTTTTTCACATACTCGTTGAACAGATCCTGGGTTATTTTCTGGTTTGGATCACATAGTAATGTGGTACCACACTGAAACAGTCGATTAAACCAGGTTTCGATCAATATCTTTGAGGATAACGCATGTTAGGTCTAGGTTAGGCCTGGGAATTTCACTCATCAGACTCATACTTTCGCATTCTTCACATACTTGTTGAACGGATCCTGGGTTTTTTCTGGTTTGGATCACGTAGTAATGTGGGATCACACTGAAACAGTCAATTAAACCTGGTTTCGATCAATATTTTAAAGAATAATTCATGTTAGGTCTAGGTTAGGTCTGGGATTTGCTCTCATCAGGCTCATTCTTTCGCATATTTCTCATACTTGATGGCTAGATCCTGGGCTTTTTCTGGATTGCATCACGTAGTAATGAAGTACAACACTGAAACAGTCGATTAAACCTGGTTTCCATCAATCTCTTAGAGGACAACGCAAGTCAGGTCTGGGATATGTCTGGGATTTGCCCTCATCAGGCTCATACTTTCGCGTTTTTCACATACTTGTTGAACAGATCCTGGGTTTTTTCAGGTTTGGATCACGTTGTAGTGTGGTACCACACTGAAACGGTAAATTAAACCTGGTTTCGATCAATATTTTAGAGGATAACGCAAGTTAGGTCTGGGATAGGTCTGGGATTTGCCCTCATCAGGCTCATACTTTCGCATTCTTCTCATACTTGTTGAACTGATCCTGGGATTTTTCTGGTTTGGATCACGTAGTAATGTGGTACCACACTGAAACAGTCGATTAAACCTGGTTTCGATCAATATTTTAGAGGATAACGCATGTTAGGTCTAGGTTAGCCCTGGGATTTTCACTCATCAGACTCATACTTTCGCATTCTTCACATACTTGTTGAACTGATCCTGGGTTTTTTCTGGTTTGGATCACGTAGTAATGTGGTACCACACTGAAACAGTCGATTAAACCTGGTTTCGATCAATATTTTAGAGGATAACGCATGTTAGGTCTAGGTAAGGCCTGGGATTTTCATTTATCAGACTCATACTTTCGCATTCTTCACATACTTGTTGAACGGATTCTGGGTTTTTTCTGGTTCGGGTCACGTAGTAGTGTGATACCACACTGAAACAGTCGATTAAACCTGGTTTCGATCAATATTTTAGAGGATAACGCATGTTAGGTCTAGGATAGCCCTGGGATTTTCACTCATCAGACTCATACTTTCGCATTCTTCACATACTTGTTGAACTGATCCTGGGTTTTTTCTGGTTTGGATCACGTAGTAATGAGGTACCACACTGAGACAGTTGATAAAACCTGGTTTCGATCAATATTTTAGAGGATAACGCATGTTAGGTCTAGGTTAGCCCTGGGATTTTCACTCATCAGACTCATACTTTCGCATTCTTCACATACTTGTTGAACTGATCCTGGGTTTTTACTGGTTTGGATCACGTAGTAATGTGGTACCACACTGAAACAGTCGATTAAACCTGGTCTCGATCAATAGTTTAGAGAATAATTCATGTTAGGTCTAGGTTAGGTCTGGGATTTGCTCCACATCAGGCTCATTCTTTCGCATATTTCTCATACTTGATGGCTAGATCCTGGGCTTTTTCTGGATTGCATCTCGTAGTAATGAAGTACAACACTGAAACAGTCAATTAAACCAGGTTTCGATCAATATCTTTGAGGATAACGCATGTTAGGTCTAGGTTAGGCCTGGGAATTTCACTCATCAGACTCATACTTTCGCATTCTTCACATACTTGTTGAACAGATCCTGGGTTTTTTCTGGTTTGGATCACGTAGTAATGTGGGATCACACTGAAACAGTCAATTAAACCTGGTTTCGATCAATATTTTAAAGAATAATTCATGTTAGGTCTAGGTTAGGTCTGGGATTTGCTCTCATCAGGCTCATTCTTTCGCATATTTCTCATACTTGATGGCTAGGTCCTGGGCTTTTTCTGGATTGCATCACGTAGTAATGAAGTACAACACTGAAACAGTCGATTAAACCTGGTTTCCATCAATATCTTAGAGGACAACGCAAGTCAGGTCTGGGATATGTCTGGGATTTGCCCTCATCAGGCTCATACTTTCGCGTTTTTCACATACTTGTTGAACAGATCCTGGGTTTTTTCAGGTTTGGATCACGTTGTAGTGTGGTACCACACTGAAACGGTAAATTAAACCTGGTTTCGATCAATATTTTAGAGGATAACGCAAGTTAGGTCTGGGATAGGTCTGGGATTTGCCCTCATCAGGCTCATACTTTCGCATTCTTCACATACTTGTTGAACTGATCCTGGGTTTTTTCTGGTTTGGATCACGTAGTAATGTGGTACCACACTGAAACAGTCGATTAAACCTGGTTTCGATCAATATTTTAGAGGATAACGCATGTTAGGTCTAGGTTAGCCCTGGGATTTTCACTGATCAGACTCATACTTTCGCATTCTTCACATACTTGTTGAACGGATCCTGGGTTTTTTCTGGTTTGGATCACGTAGTAATGTGGTACCACACTGAAACGGTCAATTAAACCTGGTTTCGATCAATATTTTAGAGGATAACGCAAGTTAGGTCTGGGATAGGTCTTGGACTTGCCCTCACCAGGCTCATACTTTCGCGTTTTTCACATACTTGTTGAACAGATCCTGGGTTTTTTCTGGCTTGGATCACGTAGTAGTGTGGTACCACACTGAAACAGTCCATTACACCTGGTTTGGATCAATATTTTAGAGAATAACGCATGTTAGGTCTAGGTTAGGTCTGGGATTTGCCCTCATCAGACTCCTACTTTCGCATTCTTCACATACTTGTTGAACAGATCCTGGGTTTTTTCTGGTTTGGATCACGAAGTAGTGTGGTACCACACTGAAACAGTCCATTAAACCTGCTTGCGATCAATATTTTAGAGGATAACGCATGTTAGGTCTGGGTTAGGTCTAGGATTTGCCCTCATCAGGCTCATTCTTTCGCATATTTCTCAAACTTGAAGGCTAGATTCTGGGCTTTTTCTGGATTGCATCACGTAGTAATGTGGTACCACACTGAAACATTCAATTAAACCTGGTCTGGATAAATATTTTAGAGGATAACGCATCTTAGGTCTGGGTTAGGTCTAAGATTTGCCCTCATCAGGCTCACAGTTTCGCGTTTTTCACATACTTGTTGAACAGATCCTGCGTTTTTTCTGGTTTGGATCACGAAGTAGTGTGGTACCACACTGAAACAGTCCATTGAACCTGGTTTCGCTCATTATTTTAGAGGATAACGCATGTTAGGTCTAGGTTAGGTCTGGGATTTGCTCTCATCAGGCTCATTCTTTCGCATATTTCTCATACTTGATGGCTAGATCCTGGGCTTTTTCTGGATTGCATCACGTAGTAATGTAGTACCACACTGAAACAGTCAATGAAACCTGGTTTCCATCAATATTTTAGAGGACAACGCAAGTTAGGTCTAGGTAAGGCCTGAGATTTTCACTGATCAGACTCATACTTTCGCATCCTTCACATACTTGTTGAACGGATCCTGGGTTTTTTCTGGTTTGGATCACGTAGTAATGTGGTACCACACTGAAACGGTAAATTAAACCTGGTTTCGATCAATATTTTAGAGGATAACGCAAGTTAGGTCTGGGATAGGTCTGGGATTTGCCCTCGTCAGGCTCATACTTTCGCATTCTTCACATACTTGTTGAACTGATCCTGGGTTTTTTCTGGTTTGGATTACGTAGTAATGTGGTACCACACTGAAACAGTCGATTAAACCTGGTTTGGATCAATATTTTAGAGGATAACGCATGTTAGGTCTAGGTTAGCCCTGGGATTATCACTCATCAGACTCATACTTTCGCATCCTTCACATACTTGTTGAACGGATCCTGGGTTTTTTCTGGTTTGGTTCACGTAGTAATGTGGTACCACACTGAAACATTCAATTAAACCTGATCTTGATAAATATTTGAGAGGATAACGCATGTTAGGTTTGGGTTAAGTCTAGGATTTGCCCTCATCAGGCTCATACTTTCGCATATTTCTCATACATCATGGCTAGATCCTGGGTTTTTTCTGGTTTGAATCACTTAGTAGTATGGTACCACACTGAAACAGTCCATTAAACCTGGTTTGGATCAATATTTAAGAGGATAACGCATGTTAGGTCTAGGTTAGGTCTGGGATTTTCACTCATCAGACTCATACTTTCGCATTCTTCACATACTTGTTGAACGGATCCTGGGTTTTTTCTGGTTTGGATCACGTAGTAGTGTGGTACCACACTGAAACATTCCATTAAACCTGGTTTGGATCAATCTTTTAGAGGATAACGCATGTTAGGTCTAGGTTAGGTCGGGGATTTTCACTCATCAGACTGATACTTTCGCATTCTTCACATACTTGTTGAGCGGATCCTGGGTTTTTTCTGGTTTTGGATAACGTAGTAATGTGGTACCACACTGAAACAGTCGAATAAACCTGGTTTCGATCAGTATTTTAGAGGATAACACAAGATAAGTCTGGGATAGGTCTGGGATTTGACCTCATCAGACTCATACCTTCGCGTTTTTCACATACTTGTTGAACAGATCTTGGGTTTTTCCTGGTTTGGAGCACGTAGTAGTGTGGTACCACACTGAAACAGTCCATTAAACCTGCTTGCGATCAATATTTTAGAGGATAACGCATGTTAGGTCTGGGTTAGGTCTAGGATTTGCCCTCATCAGGCTCATTCTTTCGCATATTTCTCAAACTTGAAGGCTAGATTCTGGGCTTTTTCTGGATTGCATCACGTAGTAATGTGGTACCACACTGAAACATTCAATTAAACCTGGTCTGGATAAATATTTTAGAGGATAACGCATCTTAGGTCTGGGTTAGGTCTAAGATTTGCCCTCATCAGGCTCACAGTTTCGCGTTTTTCACATACTTGTTGAACAGATCCTGCGTTTTTTCTGGTTTGGATCACGAAGTAGTGTGGTACCACACTGAAACAGTCCATTGAACCTGGTTTCGCTCAATATTTTAGAGGATAACGCATGTTAGGTCTAGGTTAGGTCTGGGATTTGCTCTCATCAGGCTCATTCTTTCGCATATTTCTCATACTTGATGGCTAGATCCTGGGCTTTTTCTGGATTGCATCACGTAGTAATGTAGTACCACACTGAAACAGTCAATGAAACCTGGTTTCCATCAATATTTTAGAGGACAACGCAAGTTAGGTCTAGGTAAGGCCTGAGATTTTCACTGATCAGACTCATACTTTCGCATCCTTCACATACTTGTTGAACGGATCCTGGGTTTTTTCTGGTTTGGATCACGTAGTAATGTGGTACCACACTGAAACGGTAAATTAAACCTGGTTTCGATCAATATTTTAGAGGATAACGCAAGTTAGGTCTGGGATAGGTCTGGGATTTGCCCTCGTCAGGCTCATACTTTCGCATTCTTCACATACTTGTTGAACTGATCCTGGGTTTTTTCTGGTTTGGATCACGTAGTAATGTGGTACCACACTGAAACAGTCGATTAAACCTGGTTTCGATCAATATTTTAGAGGATAACGCATGTTAGGTCTAGGTTAGCCCTGGGATTTTCACTCATCAGACTCATACTTTCGCATTCTTCACATACTTGTTGAACTGATCCTGGGTTTTTTCTGGTTTGGATCACGTAGTAATGTGGTACCACACTGAAACAGTCGATTAAACCTGGTTTCGATCAATATTTTAGAGGATAACGCATGTTAGGTCTAGGTAAGGCCTGGGATTTTCATTTATCAGACTCATACTTTCGCATTCTTCACATACTTGTTGAACGGATTCTGGGTTTTTTCTGGTTCGGGTCACGTAGTAGTGTGATACCACACTGAAACAGTCGATTAAACCTGGTTTCGATCAATATTTTAGAGGATAACGCATGTTAGGTCTAGGATAGCCCTGGGATTTTCACTCATCAGACTCATACTTTCGCATTCTTCACATACTTGTTGAACTGATCCTGGGTTTTTTCTGGTTTGGATCACGTAGTAATGAGGTACCACACTGAGACAGTTGATAAAACCTGGTTTCGATCAATATTTTAGAGGATAACGCATGTTAGGTCTAGGTTAGCCCTGGGATTTTCACTCATCAGACTCATACTTTCGCATTCTTCACATACTTGTTGAACTGATCCTGGGTTTTTACTGGTTTGGATCACGTAGTAATGTGGTACCACACTGAAACGGTCAATTAAACCTGGTTTCGATCAATATTTTAGAGGATAACGCAAGTTAGGTCTGGGATAGGTCTTGGACTTGCCCTCACCAGGCTCATACTTTCGCGTTTTTCACATACTTGTTGAACAGATCCTGGGTTTTTTCTGGTTTGGATCACGTAGTAGTGTGGTACCACACTGAAACAGTCCATTACACCTGGTTTGGATCAATATTTTAGAGAATAACGCATGTTAGGTCTAGGTTAGGTCTGGGATTTGCCCTCATCAGACTCCTACTTTCGCATTCTTCACATACTTGTTGAACAGATCCTGGGTTTTTTCTGGTTTGGATCACGAAGTAGTGTGGTACCACACTGAAACAGTCCATTAAACCTGGTTTCGCTCAATATTTTAGAGGATAACGCATGTTAGGTCTAGGTTAGGTCTGGGATTTGCTCTCATCAGGCTCATTCTTTCGCATATTTCTCATACTTGATGGCTAGATCCTGGGCTGTTTCTGGATTGTATCACGTAGTAATGTGGCACCACGCTGAAACAGTCGATTAAACCTGGTTTCGATCAATATTTTCGAGGATAACGCAATTCAAGTCTGGGATAGGTCTGGGATTTGACCTCATCAGACTCATACTTTCGCGTTTTTCACATACTTGTTGAACAGATCCTGGGTTTTTTCTGGATTGTATCACGTAGTAATGTGGTACCACGCTGAAACAGTCAATTAAACCTGGTTTCGATCAATATTTTAGAGGATAACGCATGTTAGGTCTAGGTAAGGCCTGGGATTTTCACTGATCAGACTCATACTTTCGCATTCTTCACATACTTGTTGAACGGATCCTGGGCAATTTCTGGATTGGATCACGTAGTAAAGTGGTACCACACTGAAACATTCAATGAAACTTGGTCTGGATAAATATTTTAGAGGATAACGCATCTTAGGTCTGGGTTAGGTGTAAGATTTGCCCTCATCAGGCTCACAGTTTCGCGTTGTTCACATTCTTGATGAACAGATCCCGGGTTTTGTCTGGTTTGGATTACGAAGTAGTGTGGTACCACACTGAAAGAGTCCATTATACCTGGTTTCGCTCACTATTTTAGAGGATAACGCATGTTAGGTCTAGGTTAGGTCTGGGATTTGCTCTCATCAGGCTCATTCTTTCGCATATTTCTCATACATGATGGCTAGATCCTGGGCTTTTTCTGGATTACATCACGTAGTAATGTAGTACCATACTGAAACAGTCAATGAAACCTGGTTTCCATCACTATTTTAGAGGACAACGCAAGTTAGGTCTAGGTAAGGCCTGAGATTTTCACTGATCAGACTCATACTTTCGCGTTTTTCACATACTTGTTGAACAGATCCTGGGTTTTTTCTGGTTTGGGTCACGTAGTAGTGTGATACCACACTGAAACAGTCGATTAAACCTGGTTTCGATCAATATTTTAGAGGATAACGCATGTTAGGTCTAGGTTAGCCCTGGGAATTACACTCATCAGACTCATACTTTCGCATTCTTCACATACTTGTTGAACTGATCCTGGGTTTTCTCTGGTTCGGGTCACGTAGTAGTGTGATACCACACTGAAACGGTCAATTAAACCTGGTTTCGATCAATATTTTAGAGGATAACGCAAGTTAGGTCTGGGATAGGTCTGGGATTTGCCCTCATCAGGCTCATACTTTCGCGTTTTTCACATACTTGTTGAACAGATCCTGGGTTTTTTCTGGTTTGGGTCACGTAGTAGTGTGATACCACACTGAAACAGTCGATTAAACCTGGTTTCGATCAATATTTTAGAGGATAACGCATGTTAGGTCTAGGTAAGGCCTGGGATTTTCATTTATCAGACTCATACTTTCGCATTCTTCACATACTTGTTGAACGGATTCTGGGTTTTTTCTGGTTCGGGTCACGTAGTAGTGTGATACCACACTGAAACAGTCGATTAAACCTGGTTTCGATCAATATTTTAGAGGATAACGCATGTTAGGTCTAGGATAGCCCTGGGATTTTCACTCATCAGACTCATACTTTCGCATTCTTCACATACTTGTTGAACTGATCCTGGGTTTTTTCTGGTTTGGATCACGTAGTAATGAGGTACCACACTGAGACAGTTGATAAAACCTGGTTTCGATCAATATTTTAGAGGATAACGCATGTTAGGTCTAGGTTAGCCCTGGGATTTTCACTCATCAGACTCATACTTTCGCATTCTTCACATACTTGTTGAAGTGATCCTGGGTTTTTACTGGTTTGGATCACGTAGTAATGTGGTACCACACTGAAACGGTCAATTAAACCTGGTTTCGATCAATATTTTAGAGGATAACGCAAGTTAGGTCTGGGATAGGTCTTGGACTTGCCCTCACCAGGCTCATACTTTCGCGTTTTTCACATACTTGTTGAACAGATCCTGGGTTTTTTCTGGTTTGGATCACGTAGTAGTGTGGTACCACACTGAAACAGTCCATTACACCTGGTTTGGATCAATATTTTAGAGAATAACGCATGTTAGGTCTAGGTTAGGTCTGGGATTTGCCCTCATCAGACTCCTACTTTCGCATTCTTCACATACTTGTTGAACAGATCCTGGGTTTTTTCTGGTTTGGATCACGAAGTAGTGTGGTACCACACTGAAACAGTCCATTAAACCTGGTTTCGCTCAATATTTTAGAGGATAACGCATGTTAGGTCTAGGTTAGGTCTGGGATTTGCTCTCATCAGGCTCATTCTTTCGCATATTTCTCATACTTGATGGCTAGATCCTGGGCTGTTTCTGGATTGTATCACGTAGTAATGTGGCACCACGCTGAAACAGTCGATTAAACCTGGTTTCGATCAATATTTTCGAGGATAACGCAATTCAAGTCTGGGATAGGTCTGGGATTTGACCTCATCAGACTCATACTTTCGCGTTTTTCACATACTTGTTGAACAGATCCTGGGTTTTTTCTGGATTGTATCACGTAGTAATGTGGTACCACGCTGAAACAGTCAATTAAACCTGGTTTCGATCAATATTTTAGAGGATAACGCATGTTAGGTCTAGGTAAGGCCTGGGATTTTCACTGATCAGACTCATACTTTCGCATTCTTCACATACTTGTTGAACGGATCCTGGGCAATTTCTGGATTGGATCACGTAGTAAAGTGGTACCACACTGAAACATTCAATGAAACTTGGTCTGGATAAATATTTTAGAGGATAACGCATCTTAGGTCTGGGTTAGGTGTAAGATTTGCCCTCATCAGGCTCACAGTTTCGCGTTGTTCACATTCTTGATGAACAGATCCCGGGTTTTGTCTGGTTTGGATTACGAAGTAGTGTGGTACCACACTGAAAGAGTCCATTATACCTGGTTTCGCTCACTATTTTAGAGGATAACGCATGTTAGGTCTAGGTTAGGTCTGGGATTTGCTCTCATCAGGCTCATTCTTTCGCATATTTCTCATACATGATGGCTAGATCCTGGGCTTTTTCTGGATTACATCACGTAGTAATGTAGTACCATACTGAAACAGTCAATGAAACCTGGTTTCCATCACTATTTTAGAGGACAACGCAAGTTAGGTCTAGGTAAGGCCTGAGATTTTCACTGATCAGACTCATACTTTCGCATTCTTCACATACTTGTTGAACTGATCCTGGGTTTTTTCTGGTTTGGATCACGTAGTATTGTGGTACCACACTGAAACAGTCAATGAAACCTAGTTTCCATCAATATTTTAGAGGACAACGCATGTTAGGTCTAGGTTAGGCCTGGGATTTTCACTCATCAGACTCATACTTTCGCATTCTTCACATGCTTATTGAACGGATACTGGGTTTTTTCTGGTTTTGATCACGTAGTAATGTGGTACCACACTGAAACAGTCAATGAAACCTGGTTTCCATCAATATTTTAGAGGACAACGCAAGTTAGGTCTAGCTAAGGCCTGAGATTTTCACTGATCGGACTCATACTTTCGCATTTTTCACATACTTGTTGAACGGATCCTGGGTTTTTTCTGGTTTGGATCGCGTAGTAATGTGGTACCACACTGAAACGGTCAATTAAACCTGGTTTCGATCAATATTTTAGAGGATAACGCAAGTTAGGTCTGGGATAGGTCTGGGATTTGCCCTCATCAGGCTCATACTTTCGCGTTTTTCACATACTTGTTGAACAGATCCTGGGTTTTTTCTGGTTTGGGTCACGTAGTAGTGTGATACCACACTGAAACAGTCGATTAAACCTGGTTTCGATCAATATTTTAGAGGATAACGCATGTTAGGTCTAGGTTAGCCCTGGGAATTACACTCATCAGACTCATACTTTCGCATTCTTCACATACTTGTTGAACTGATCCTGGGTTTTTTCTGGTTTGGATCACGTAGTAATGTGGTACCACACTGAAACAGTCGATTAAACCTGGTTTCGATCAATATTTTAGAGGATAACGCATGTTAGGTCTATGTTAGCCCTGGGATTCTCACTCATCAGACTCATACTTTCGCATTCTTCACATACTTGTTGAACTGATCCTGGGTTTTTTCTGGTTTGGATCACGTAGTAATGTGGTACCGCACTGAAACAGTCGATTAAACCTGGTTTCGATCAATATTTTAGAGGATAACGCAAGTTAGGTCTGGGATAGGTCTGGGATTTGACCTCATTAGACTCATACTTTCGCACACTTCACATACTCCTTGAACAGATCCTGGGTTATTTTCTGGTTTGTATCACATAGTAATGTGGTACCACACTGAAACAGTCGATTAAACCTGGTTCGATCAATATTTTAGAGGATAACGCAAGTTAGGTCTGGGATAGGTCTGGGATTTGACCTCATCAGACTCATACTTTCGCACACTTCACATACTCCTTGAACAGATCCTGGGTTATTTTCTGGTTTGGATCACATAGTAATGTGGTACCACACTGAAACAGTCGATTAAACATGGTTTCGATCAATATTTTAGAGGATAACGCAAGTTAGGTCTGGGATAGGTCTGGGATTTGACCTCATCAGACTGATACTTTCGCACACTTCACATACTCCTTGAACAGATCCTGGGTTTTTTCTGGTTTGGATGACGTAGTAATGTGGTACCGCACTGAAACAGTCGATTAAACCAGGTTTCGATCAATATTTTAGAGGATAACGCATGTTAGGTCTAGGTTAGGTCTGGGATTTGCTCTCATCAGGCTCATTCTTTCGCATATTTCTCATACTTGATGGCTAGCTCCTGGGCTTTTTCTGGATTGCATCACGTAGTAATGAAGTACAACACTGAAACAGTCAATTAAACCTGGTTTCCATCAATATCTTAGAGGACAACGCAAGTTAGGTCTGGGATATGTCTGGGATTTGCCCTCATCAGGCTCATCCTTTCGCGTTTTTCACACACTTGTTGAACAGATCCTGGGTTTTTTCTGGTTTGGATCACGTAGTAGCGTGGTACCACGCTGAAACAGTCCATTAAACCTGGTTTGGATCAATATTTTAGCGGATAACGCATGTTAGGTCTAGGTTAGGTCTGGGATTTTCACTCATCAGACTCATACTATCGCATTCTTCACATACTTGTTGAACGGATCCTGGGTTTTTTCTGGTTTGGATCACGTAGTAATGTGGTACCACACTGAAACAGTCGATTAAACCTGGTTTCGATCAATATTTTAGAGGATAACGCAAGTTAGGTCTGGGATAGGTCTGGGATTTGACCTCATCAGACTCATACTTTCGCACACTTCACATACTCCTTGAGCAGATCCTGGGTTATTTTCTGGTTTGGATCATATAGTAATGTGGTACCACACTGAAACAGTCGATTAAACCAGGTTTCGATCAATATTTTAGAGGATAACGCATGTTAGGTCTAGGTTAGGCCTGGGATTTTCACTCATCAGACTCATACTTTCGCATTCTTCACATACTTGTTGAACGGATCCTGGGTTTTTTCTGGTTTGGATCACCTAGTAATGTGGGACCACACTGAAACATTCAATGAAACCTGGTCTGGAAAAATATTTTAGAGGATAACGCATCTTAGGTCTGGGTTAGGCCTGGGATTTGCCCTCATCAGGCTCATACTTTCGCATGTTTCTCATACTTCATGGCTAGATCCTGGGCTGTTTCTGGATTGTATCACGTAGTAATGTGGTACCACGCTGAAACAGTCAATTAAACCTGGTTTCGATCAATATTTTAGAGGATAACGCATGTTAGGTCTAGGTTAGGTCTGGGATTTGCTCTCATCAGGCTCATTCTTTCGCATATTTCTCATACTTGATGGCTAGATCCTGGGCTTTTCCTGGATTGCATCACGTAGTTATGTAGTACCACACTGAAACAGTCAATGAAACCTGGTTTCCATCAATGTTTTAGAGGACGACGCAAGTTAGGTCTAGGTAAGGCCTGAGATTTTCACTGATCAGACTCATACTTTCGCATTCTTCACATACTTGTTGAACGGATCCTGGGTTTTTTCTAGTTTGGATCACGCAGTAATGTGGTACCACACTGAAACATTCAATTAAACCTGGTCTTGATAAATATTTTAGAGGATAACGCAAGTTAGGTCTGGGATAGGTCTAGGATTTGCCCTCATCAGACTCATACTTTCGCATTCTTCACATACTTGTTGAACGGATCCTGGGTTATTTCTGGTTTGGATCATGTAGTAATGTTGGACCACACTGAAACAGTCAATTAAACCTGGTCTCGATCAATATTTTAGAGAATAATTCATGTTAGGTCTAGGTTAGGTCTGGGATTTGCTCTCATCAGGCTCATTCTTTCGCATATTTCTCATACATGTTGAACAGATCCTGGGTTTTTTCTGGTTTGGATCACGTAGTAATGTTGGACCACACTGAAACAAACAATTAAACCTGGTCTTGATAAATATTTTAGAGGATAACGCATGTTAGGTCTGGGTTTGGTCTAGGATTTGCCCTCATCAGGCTCATACTTTCGCATATTTCTCATACTTCAAGGCTAGACCCTGGGCTGTTTCTGGATTGTATCACGTAGTAATGTGGTACCACGCTGATACAGACGATTAAACCAGGTTTCGATCAATATTTTTGAGGATAACGCATGTTAGGTCTAGGTTGGGCCTGGGATTTTCACTCATCAGACTCATACTTTCGCATTCTTCACATACTTGTTGAACAGATCCTGGGTTTTTTCTGGTTTGGATCACGAAGCAGTGTGATACCACACTGAAACAGTCGATTAAACCTGGTTTCGATCAATATTTTAGAGAATAATTCATGTTAGGTCTAGGTCAGGTCTGGGATTTGCTCTCATCAGGCTTATTCTTTCGCATATTTCTCATACTTGATGGCTAGATCCTGGGCTTTTTCTGGATTGCGTCACGTAGTAATGAAGTACCACACTGAAACAGTCAATTAAACCTGCTTTCCATCAATATTTTAGAGGATAACGCATGTTAGGTCTAGGTTAGGCCTGGGATTTTCACCCATCAGACTCATACTTTCGCATTCTTCACATACTTGTTGAACGGATCCTGGGTTTTTTCTGGTTTGGATCACGTAGTAATGTGGTACCACACTGAAACATTCAAGTAAACCTGTTTTCGATCAATATTTTAGAGAATAATTCATGTTAGGTCTAGGATAGGTCTGGGATTTGCTCTCATCAGGCTCATTCTTTCGCATATTTCTCATACATGTTGAACAGATCCTGGGTTTCTTCGGGTTTGGTTCACGTAGTAATGTGGTACCACACTGAAACATTCAATTAAACCTTTTCTTGATAAATATTTTAGAGGATAACGCATGTTAGGTTTGGGTTAGGTCTAGGATTTGCCCTCATCAGGCTCATACTTTCGCATATATCTCATACTTCATGGCTAGATCCTGGGCAGTTTCTGGATTGTATCAGGTAGTAAAGTGGTACCACACTGAAACAGTCAATTAAACCTGGTTTCCATCAATATCTTAGAGGACATCGCAAGTTAGGTCTGGGATATGTCTGGGATTTGCCCTCATCAGGCTCATACTTTCGCGTTTTTCACATACTTGTTGAACAGATCCTGGGTTTTTTCTGGTTTGGATCACGAAGTAGTGTGGTACCACACTGAAACAGTCCATTAAACCTGGTTTCGCTCAATATTTTAGAGGATAACGCATGTTAGGTCTAGGTTTGGTCTGGTATTTGCTCCCATCAGGCTCATTCTTCCGCATGTTTCTCATACATGATGGCTAGATCCTGGGCTTTTTCTGGATTGCATCACGTAGTAATGAAGTACAACACTGAAACAGTCAATTAAACCTGGTTTCCATCAATATTCTAGAGGATAACGCATGTTAGGTTTGGGTTAGGTCTAGGATTTGCCCTCATCAGGCTCATACTTTCGCATATTTCTCATACTTGATGGCTAGATCCTGGGCTGTTTCTGGATTGTATCACGTAGTAATGTGGCACCACGCTGAAACAGTCGATTAAACCTGGTTTCGATCAATATTTTCGAGGATAACGCAATTCAAGTCTGGGATAGGTCTGGGATTTGACCTCATCAGACTCATACTTTCGCGTTTTTCACATACTTGTTGAACAGATCCTGGGTTTTTTCTGGTTTGGATCACGTAGTAATGTGGGGCCACACTGAAACAGTCAAGTAAACCTGGTTTCGATCAATATTTTAGAGAATAATTCATGTTAGGTCTAGGTTAGGTCTGGGATTTGCCCTCGTCAGGCCCATTCTTTCGCATATTTCTCATACTTGATGGCTAGATCCTGGGCTTTTTCTGGATTGCATCACGTAGTAATGAAGTACAACTCTGAAACAGTCAATTAAACCTGGTTACGATCAATATTTTAGAGAATAATACATGCTAGGTCTAGGTTAGGTCTGGGATTTGCCATCATCAGGCTCATACTTTCGCATATTTCTCAAACTGCATGGCTAGATCCTGGGCTGTTTCTGGATTGGATCACGTAGTAATGTGGTACCACGCTGAAACAGTCAATTAAACCTGGTTTCGATCAATATTTTAGAGGATAACGCAAGTTATGTCTGGGATAGGTCTAGGATTTGCCCTCATCAGGCTCTTACTTTCGCATATTTCTCATACTTCATGGCTAGATCCTGGGCTATATCTGGATTGGATCACGTAGCAAAGTGGTACCACACTGAAACATTCAATGAAACCTGGTCTGGATAAATATTTTAGAGGATAACGCATCTTATGTCTGGGTTAGGTCTAAGATTTGCCCTCATCAGGCTCACAGTTTAGCGTTTTTCACATACTTGTTGAACAGATCCTGGGCTTTTTCTGGATTGCATCACGTAGTAATGAAGTACAACACTGAAACAGTCAATTAAACCTGGTTTCGATCAATATTTTAGAGAATAATACATGCTAGGTCTAGGTTAGGTCTGGGATTTGCCCTCATCAGGCTCATACTTTCGCATATTTCTCATACTGCATGGCTAGATCCTGGGCTGTTTCTGGATTGGATCACGTAGTAATGAAGTACAACACTGAAACAGTCAATTAAACCTGGTCTTGATAAATAGTTTAGAGGATAACGCATGTTAGGTTTGGGTTAGGTCTAGGATTTGCCCTCATCAGGCTCATACTTTCGCATCTTTCACATACTTCATGGCTAGATCCTGGGCTGTTTCTGGATTGTATCACGTAGTAATGTGGTACCACGCTGAAACAGTCGATTAAACCTGGTTTCGATCAATATTTTAGAGGATAACACAAGTTAAGTCTGGGATAGGTCTGGGATTTGACCCCATCAGACTCATACTTTCGCATTCTTCACATACTTGTTGAACGGATCCTCGGTTATTTCTGGTTTGGATCACGTAGTAATGTGGGACCACACTGAAACAGTCAATTAAACCTGGTTTCGATCAATATTTTAGAGAATAATTCATGTTAGGTCTATGTTAGGTTTGGGATTTGCTGTCATCAGGATCATTCTTTCGCATATTTCTCATACTTGATGGATAGATCCTGGGCTTTTTCTGGATTGCATCACGTAGTAACGTAGTACCACACTGAAACAGTCAATGAAACCTGGTTTCCATCAATATCTTAGAGGACAACGCAAGTTAGGTCTGGGATATGTCTGGGATTTGCCCGCATCAGGCTCATACTTTCGCGTTTTTCACATACTTGTTGAACAGATCCTGGATTTTTTCTGGTTTGGATCACGTAGTAGTGTGGTACCACGCTGAAACAGTCCATTAAACCTGGTTTGGATCAATATTTTAGAGGATAACGCCTGTTAGGTCTAGGTTAGGCCTGGGATTTTCACTCATCAGACTCATACTTTCGCATTCTTCACATACTTGTTTATCGGATCCTGGGTTATTTCTGGTTTGGATCACGTAGTAATGTGGGTCCACACTGAAACAGTCAATTAAACCTGGTTTCGATCAATATTTTAGAGAATAATTCATGTTAGGTCTATGTTAGGTCTGGGATTTGCTCTCATCAGGCTCATTCTTTCGCATATTTCTCATACTTGATGGCTAGATCGTGGGCTGTTTCTGGATTGTATCACGTAGTAATGTGGCACCACGCTGAAACAGTCGATTAAACCTGGTTTCGATCAATATTTTAGAGGATAACGCAAGTTAAGTCTGGGATAGGTCTGGGATTTGACCTCATCAGACTCATACTTTCGCGTTTTTCACATACTTGGTGGACAGATCCTGGGTTTTTTCTGGTTTGGATCACGTAGTAATGTGGGACCACACTGAAACAGTCAAGTAAACCTGGTTTCGATCAATATTTTAGAGAATAATTCATGATAGGTCTAGGTTAGGTCTGGGATTTGCTCTCATCAGGCTCATTCTTTCGCATATTTCTCATACATGTTGAACAGATCCTGGGTTTTTTCTGGTTTGGATCACGTAGTAATGTGGGACCACACTGAAACAATCAATTAAACCTGATCTTGATAAATATTTTAGAGGATAACGCATGTTAGGTCTGGGTTAGGTCTAGGATTTGCCCTCATCAGGCTCATACTTTCGCATATTTCCCATACTTCATGGCTAGATCCTGGGCTGTTTCTGGATTGGATCACGTAGTAATGTGGTACCACGCTGAAACAGTCAATTAAACCTGGTTTCGATCAATATTTTAGTGGATAATGCAAGTTAGGTCTGGGATAGGTCTGGGATTTGCCCTCATCAGGCTCTTACTTTCGCATATTTCTCATACTTCATAGCTAGATCCTGGGCTATTTCTGGATTGGATCACGTAGCAGAGTGGTACCACACTGAAACATTCAATGAAACCTGGTCTGGATAAATATTTTAGAGGATAACGCATCTTATGTCTGGGTTAGGTCTAAGATTTGCCCTCATCAGGCTCACAGTTTAGCGTTTTTCACATACTTGTTGAACAGATCCTGGGCTTTTTCTGGTTTGGATCACGAAGTAGTGTGGTACCTCACTGAAACAGTCCATTAAACCTGGTTTCGCTCAATATTTTAGAGGATAACGCGTGTTAGGTCTAGGTTAGGTCTGGGATTTGCTCTCATCAGGCTCATTCTTTCGCATATTTCTCATACTTGATGGCTAGATCCTGGGCTTTTTCTGGATTGCATCACGTAGTAATGTAGTACCACACTGAAACAGTCAATGAAACCTGGTTTCCATCAATATTTTAGAGGACAACGCAAGTTAGGTCTAGGTAAGGCCTGAGATTTTCACTGATCAGACTCATACTTTCGCATTCTTCACATACTTGTTGAACGGATCCTGGGTTTTTTCTGGTTTGGTTCTCGTAGTAATGTGGTACCACACAGAAACATTCAATTAATCCTGGTCTTGATAAATATTTTAGAGGATAACGCATGTTAGGTTTGGGTTAGGTCTAGGATTTGCCCTCATCAGGCTCATACTTTCGCATATTTCTCATACTTGATGGCTAGATCCTGGGCTGTTTCTGGATTGTATCACGTAGTAATGTGGCACCACGCTGAAACAGTCGATTAAACCTGGTTTCGATCAATATTTTCGAGGATAACGCAATTCAAGTCTGGGATAGGTATGGGATTTGACCTCATCAGACTCATACTTTCGCGTTTTTCACATACTTGTTGAACAGATCCTGGGTTTTTTCTGGTTTGGATCACGTAGTAATGTGGGGCCACACTGAAACAGTCAAGTAAACCTGGTTTCGATCAATATTTTAGAGAATAATTCATGTTAGGTCTAGGTTAGGTCTGGGATTTGCCCTCGTCAGGCTCATTCTTTCGCATATTTCTCATACTTGATGGCTAGATCCTGGGCTTTTTCTGGATTGCATCACGTAGTAATGAAGTACAACACTGAAACAGTCAATTAAACCTGGTTTCGATCAATATTTTGGAGAATAATACATGCTAGGTCTAGGTTAGGTCTGGGATTTGCCATCATCAGGCTCATACTTTCGCATATTTCTCAAACTGCATGGCTAGATCATGGGCTGTTTCTGGATTAGATCACGTAGTAATGTGGTACCACGCTGAAACAGTCAATTAAACCTGGTTTCGATCAATATTTTAGAGGATAACGCAAGTTATGTCTGGGATAGGTCTAGGATTTGCCCTCATCAGGCTCTTACTTTCGCATATTTCTCATACTTCATGGCTAGATCCTGGGCTATTTCTGGATTTGATCACGTAGCAAAGTGGTACCACACTGAAACATTCAATGAAACCTGGTCTGGATAAATATTTTAGAGGATAACGCATCTTATGTCTGGGTTAGGTCTAAGATTTGCTCTCATCAGGCTCACAGTTTAGCGTTTTTCACATACTTGTTGAACAGATCCTGGGCTTTTTCTGGATTGCATCACGTAGTAATGAAGTACAACACTGAAACAGTCAATTAAACCTGGTTTCGATCAATATTTTAGAGAATAATACATGCTAGGTCTAGGTTAGGTCTGGGATTTGCCCTCATCAGGCTCATACTTTCGCATATTTCTCATACTGCATGGCTAGATCCTGGGCTGTTTCTGGATTGGATCACGTAGTAATGAAGTACAACACTGAAACAGTCAATTAAACCTGGTTTGGATCAATATTTTAGAGGATAACGCATGTTAGGTCTAGGTTAGGCCTGGGATTTTCACTCATCAGACTCATACTTTCGCATTCTTCACATACTTGTTGAACGGATCCTGGGTTATTTCTGGTTTGGATCACGTAGTAATGTGGGTCCACACTGAAACAGTCAATTAAACCTGGTTTCGATCAATATTTTAGAGAATAATTCATGTTAGGTCTAGGTTAGGTCTGGGATTTGCACTCATCAGGCTCATTCTTTCGCATATTTCTCATACTTGATGGCTAGATCGTGGGCTGTTTCTGGATTGTATCACGTAGTAATGTGGCACCACGCTGAAACAGTCAAGTAAACCTGGTTTCGATCAATATTTTAGAGAATAATTCATGTTATGTCTAGTTTAGGCCTGGGATTTGCCCTCATCAGGCTCATACTTTCGCGTTTTTCACATACTTGTTGAACAGATCCTGGGTTTTTTCTGGTTTGGATCACGCAGTAGTGTGGTACCACGCTGAAACAGTCCATTAAACCTGGTTTCGATCAATATTAGAGGATAACGCAAGTTAAGTCTGGGATAGGTCTAGGATTTGACCTCATCAGACTCATACTTTCGCGTTTTTCACATACTTGGTGAACAGATCCTCGGTTTTTTCTGGTTTGGATCACGTAGTAATGTGGGACCACACTGAAACAGTCAAGTAAACCTGGTTTCGATCAATATTTTAGAGAATAATTCATGTTAGGTCTAGGTTAGGTCTGGGATTTGCTCTCATCAGGCTCATTCTTTCGCATATTTCTCTTACATGTTGAACAGATCCTGGGTTTTTTCTGGTTTGGATCACGTAGCAATGTGGTACCACACTGAAAGAGTCAATTAAACCTGGTTTCGATCAATGTTTTGGAGAATATTTCATGTTAGGTCGAGGTTAGGTCTGGGATTTGCTCTCATCAGGCTCATTCTTTCGCATATTTCTCATACTTGATGGCTAGATCCTGGGGTTTTCCTGGTTTGGGTCACGTAGTAATGTGGTACCACACTGAAACAGTCGATTAAACCAGGTTTCGATCAATATTTATGAGGATAACGCATGTTAGGTCTAGGTTAGACCTGGGATTTTCACTCATCAGACACATACTTTCGTATTCTTCACATACTTGCTGAACGGATCCTGGGTTTTTTCTGGTTTGGATCACGTAGTAATGTGGGACCACACTGAAACAACCAATTAAACCTGGCCTTGATAAATATTTTAGAGGATAACGCAAGTTTGGTCTGGGATAGGTCTGAGATTTGCCCACATCAGACTCACACTTTCGCATATTTCTTATACTTCATGGCTATATCCTGGGATATTTCTGGATTGCATCACGTAGTAATGTGGTTCCACACTGAAACAGTCAATTAAACCAGGTTTCGCCCAATATTTTAGAAGATGACGCATGTTAGGTCTAGGTTAGGCCTGGGATTTGCCCGTACCAGGGTCATACTTTCGCAGTTTTAACATGCATGTTGACCTGATCGAGGGTTTTTTCTGCTTTGGATAACGTAGTAAAGTGGTACCACGCTGAAACAGTCCATTAAACCTGGTTTGGATCAATAATTTAGAGGATAACGCATGTTAGGTCTAGGTTAGGCCTGGGATTTTCACTCATCAGACTCATACTTTTTTTTTTTTTTTTTTTTTTTTTTTTTTTTTTGTCGTGGGGAAAATCTTCGAAAGACTCCCTCCCACCTCCTTGGGGAGACGTGGGAGGGGTGTGTGGGATTCCCCGCGCCCGTACGGCGACAGGCGCGGGACCTACCCACTAAAAACCCCACGGTGACCCTTCGGCACGCTTTGGGAGTATACCGGGAATCGCTCGAAGCATTCTTCCGGTATCCTCCCCGTGCCCGCGCTTTCGCGCCCATCCCCCGGGGGGACAATCGGTCCCCCCAGTAGACACACTGCCTCATAGCGGCGGGACGGGGCCACTCCATCCCGCCGCTATCCGTCCCGGGGCCGCGTTTAGTGGCGGCTGCGATCAGACTCATACTTTCGCATTCTTCACATACTTGTTGAACGGATCCTGGGTTATTTCTGGTTTGGATCACGTAGTAATTTGGGACCACACTGAAACAGTCAATTAAACCTGGTTTCGATCAATATTTTAGAGAATAATTCATGTTAGGTCTATGTTAGGTCTGGGACTTGCTCTCATCAGGCTCATTCTTTCGCATATTTCTCATACATGTTGAACAGATCCTGGGTTTTTTCTGGTTTGGATCACGTAGTAATGTGGGACCACACTGAAACAATCAATTAAACCTGGTCTTGATAAATATTTTAGAGGATAACGCATGTTAGGTCTGGGTTAGGTGTAGGATTTGCCCTAATCAGGCTCATACTTTCGCATATTTCTCATACTTCAAGGCTAGATCCTGGGCTGTTTCTGGATTGTATTACGTAGTAATGTGGTACCACGCTGAAACAGTCAATTAAACCTGGTTTCGATCAATATTTTAGAGGATAACGCAAGTTAGGTCTGGGATAGGTCTAGGATTTGCCCACGTCAGGCTCTTACTTTCGCATATTTCTCATACTTCATGGCTAGATCCTGTGCTATTTCTGGATTGGATCACGTAGTAAAGTGGTACCACACTGAAACATTCAATGAAACCTGGTCTGGATAAATATTTTAGAGGTTAACGCATCTTAGGTCTGGGTTAGGTCTAAGATTCGCCCTCATCAGGCTCACAGTTTAGCGTTTTTCACATACTTGTTGAACAGATCCTGGGATTTTTCTGGTTTGGATCACGAAGTAGTGTGGTACCACACTGAAACAGTCCATTAAACCTGGTTTCGCTCAATATTTTAGAGGAGAACGCATGTAAGGTCTAGGTTAGGTCTGGGATTTGCTCTCACCAGGCTCATTCTTTCGCATATTTCTCATACTTGATGGCTAGATCCTGACCTTTTTCTGGTTTGGATCACGTAGTAATGTGGTACCACACTGAAACAGTCGATTAAACCTGGTTTCGATCAATATTTTAGAGGATAACGCAAGTTAAGTCTGGGATTGGTCTGGGATTTGACCTCATCAGACTCATACTTTCGCACACTTCACATACTCGTTGAACAGATCCTGGGTTATTTTCTGGTTGGGATCACATAATAATGTGGTACCACACTGAAACAGTCGATTAAACCAGGCTTCGATCAATATTTTTGAGGATAACGCATGTTAGGTCTAGGTTAGGCCTGGGATTTTCACTCATCAGACTCATACTTTCGCATTCCTCACATACTTGTTGAACGGATCCTGGATTTTTTCTGGTTTGGATCACGTAGTAATGTGGGACCACACTGAAACAGTCAATTAAACCTGGTTTCGATCAATATTTTAGAGAATAATTCATGTTAGGTCTAGGTTAGGTCTGGGATTTGCTCTCATCAGGCACATTCTTTCGCATATTTCTCAAACTTGTTGGCTAGATCCTGGGCTTTTTCTGGATTGCATCACGTAGTAATGTGGTACCACATGGAAACTTTCAATTAAACCAGGTCTTGATAAATATTTTAGAGGCTAACGCATGTTAGGTCTGGGTTAGGTCTAGGATTTGCCCTCATCAGGCTCATACTTTCGCATATTTCTCATACTTCATGGCTAGATCCTGGGCTTTTTCTGGATTGCATCACGTAGTAAAGTGGTACCACACTAAAACATTCAATGAAACCTGGTATCGATCAATATTTTAGAGGATAACGCATGTCAGGTCTAGGTTAGGCCTGGGATTTTCACTCATCAGACTCATACTTTCGCATTCTTCACACACTTGTTGAACGGATCCTGGGTTTTTTCTGGTTTGGATCACGTAGTAATGTGGGACCACACTGAAACATTCAATGAAACCTGGTCTGGATAAATATTTTAGAGGATAACGCATCTTACGTCTGGGTTAGGCCTAAGATTTGGCCTCATCAGGCTCACAGTTTAGCGTTTTTCACATACTTGTTGAACAGATCCTGGGTTTTTTCTGGTTTGGATCACGAACTAGTGTGGCACCACACTGAAACAGTCCACTAAACCTGGTCTGGATAAAAATATTAGAGGATAACGCATCTTAGGTCTGGGTTAGGTCTAAGATTTGCCCTCATCAGGCTCACAGTTTAGCGTTTTTCACATACTTCTTGAACAGATCCTGGTCTATTTCTGGTTTGGATCACGAAGTAGTGTGGTACCACACTGAAACAGTCCATTAAACCTGGTTTTGATCAATATTTTAGAGAATTATTCATGTTAGGTCTAGGTTAGGTCAGGGATTTGCTCTCATCAGGCTCATTCTTTCGCATATTTCTCATACTTGATGGCTAGATCCTGGGCTTTTTCTGGATTGCATCACGTAGTAATGAAGTACAACACTGAAACAGTCAATTAAACCTGGTTTCGATCAATATTTTAGAGAATAATTCATGTTAGGTCTAGGTTACGTCTGGGATTTGCTCTCATCAGGCTCATTCTTTCGCATATTTCTCATACTTGATGGCTAGATCCTGGGCTTTTTCTGGATTGCATCACGTAGTAATGAAGTACAACACTGAAACAGTCAATTAAACCTGGTTTCCATCAATATTTTAGAGGACAACGCATGTTAGGTCTAGGTTAGGCCTGGGATTTGCCCTCATCAGGCTCATTCTTTCGCATATTTCTCATACTTCATGGCTAGATCCTGGGCTTTTTCTGGATTGCATCACGTAGTAAAGTGGTACCACACTGAAACATTCAATGAAACCTGGTCTGGATAAATATTTTAAAGGTTAACGCATCTTAGGTCTGGGTTAGGTCTACGATTTGCCCTCATCAGGCTCACAGTTTAGCGTTTTTCACATACTTGTTGAACAGATCCTGGGTTTTTTCTGGTTTGGATCACGAAGTAATGTGGTACCACACTGAAACGGTCAATTAAACCTGGTTTTGATCAATATTTTAGAGGATAACGCAAGTTAGGGCTGGGATAGGTCTGGGATTTGACCTCATCAGACTCATACTTTCGCACACTTCACATACTCCTTGACCAGATCCTGGGTTATTTTCTGGTTTGGATCACATAGTAATGTGGTACCACACTGAAACAGTCGATTAAAGCAGGTTTCGATCAATATTTTAGAGAAGAACGCATGTTAGGTCTAGGTTAGGCCTGGGATTTTCACTCATCAGACTCATACTTTCGCATTCTTCACATACTTGTTGAACTGATCCTGGGTTTTTTCTGGTTTGGATCACGTAGTAATGTGGTACCGCACTGAAACGGTCGATTAAACCTGGTTTCGATCAATATTTTAGAGGATAACGCAAGTTAGGACTGGGATAGGTCTGGGATTTGACCTGATCAGACTCATACTTTCGCACACTTCACATACTCCTTGTACAGATCCTGGGTTATTTTCTGGTTGGGATCACACAGTAATGTGGTACCACACTGAAACAGTCGATTAAACCTGGTTTCGATCAATATTTTTGAGGATAACCCAAGTTAGGTCTGGGATAGGTCTGGGATTTTCACTCATCAGACTCATACTTTCGCACACTTCACATACTCCTTGAACAGATCCTGGGTTATTTCCTGGTTTGGATCACGTAGTAATGTGGGACCACACTGAAACATTCAATGAAACCTGGTCTGGATAAATATTTTAGAGGATAACGCATCTTAGGTCTGGGTTAGGTCTAAGATTTGCCCTCATCAGGCTCACAGTTTAGCGTTTTCCACATACTTGTTGAAGAGATCCTGGGTTTTTTCTGGTTTGGATCACGAAGTAGTGTGGTACCACACTGAAACAGTCCATTAAACCTGGTTTCGCTCAATATTTTAGAGGATAACGCATGTTAGGTCTAGGTTAGGTCTGGGATTTGCTCTCATCAGGCTCATACTTTCGCACACTTCACATACTCCTTGACCAGATCCTGGGTTATTTTCTGGTTTGGATCACATAGTAATGTGGTACCACACTGAAACAGTCGATTAAAGCAGGTTTCGATCAATATTTTTGAGGATAACGCATGTTAGGTCTAGGTTAGGCCTGGGATTTTCACTCATCAGACTCATACTTTCGCATTCTTCACATACTTGTTGAACGGATCCTGGGTTTTTTCTGGTTTGGATCACGTAGTAATGTGGGACCACACTGAAACAGTCAATTAAACCTGGTTTCGATCAATATTTTAGAGAATAATTCATGTTAGGTCTAGGTCAGGTCTGGGATTTGCTCTCATCAGGCTCATTCTTTCGCATATTTCTCATACTTGATGGCTAGATCCTGGGCT
Source organism: Colletes latitarsis (assembly GCF_051014445.1). Classification (NCBI taxonomy): domain Eukaryota; kingdom Metazoa; phylum Arthropoda; class Insecta; order Hymenoptera; family Colletidae; genus Colletes; species Colletes latitarsis. The sequence goes on along the minus strand of NC_135136.1, from coordinate 5,183,782 downwards.
TTTTCTGGATTGCATCACGTAGTAATGAAGTACAACACTGAAACAGTCAATTAAACCTGGTTTCCATCAATATCTTAGAGGACAACGCAAGTTAGGTCTGGGATATGTCTGGGATTTGCCCTCATCAGGCTCATACTTTCGCGTTTTTCACATACTTGTTGAACAGATCCTGGGTTTTTTCTGGTTTGGATCACGTAGTAGTGAGGTACCACGCTGAAACAGTCCATTAAACCTGGTTTGGATCAATATTTTAGAGGATAACGCATGTAAGGTCTAGGTTAGGCCTGGGATTTTCACTCATCAGACTCATACTTTCGCATTCTTCACATACTTGTTGAACGGATCCTGGGTTATTTCTGGGTTGGATCACGTAGTAATGTGGGACCACACTGAAACAGTCCATTAAACCTGGTTTCGATCAATATTTTAGAGAATAATTCATGTTAGGTCTAGGTTACGTCTGGGATTTGCTCTCATCAGGCTCATTCTTTCGCATATTTCTCATACTTGATGGCTAGATCCTGGGCTTTTTCTGGATTGCATCACGTAGTAATGAAGTACAACACTGAAACAGTCAATTAAACCTGGTTTCCATCAATATTTTAGAGGACAACGCATGTTAGGTCTAGGTTAGGCCTGGGATTTGCCCTCATCAGGCTCATTCTTTCGCATATTTCTCATACTTCATGGCTAGATCCTGGGCTTTTTCTGGATTGCATCACGTAGTAAAGTGGTACCACACTGAAACATTCAATGAAACCTGGTCTGGATAAATATTTTAAAGGTTAACGCATCTTAGGTCTGGGTTAGGTCTACGATTTGCCCTCATCAGGCTCACAGTTTAGCGTTTTTCACATACTTGTTGAACAGATCCTGGGTTTTTTCTGGTTTGGATCACGAAGTAATGTGGTACCACACTGAAACGGTCAATTAAACCTGGTTTTGATCAATATTTTAGAGGATAACGCAAGTTAGGGCTGGGATAGGTCTGGGATTTGACCTCATCAGACTCATACTTTCGCACACTTCACATACTCCTTGACCAGATCCTGGGTTATTTTCTGGTTTGGATCACATAGTAATGTGGTACCACACTGAAACAGTCGATTAAAGCAGGTTTCGATCAATATTTTAGAGAAGAACGCATGTTAGGTCTAGGTTAGGCCTGGGATTTTCACTCATCAGACTCATACTTTCGCATTCTTCACATACTTGTTGAACTGATCCTGGGTTTTTTCTGGTTTGGATCACGTAGTAATGTGGTACCGCACTGAAACGGTCGATTAAACCTGGTTTCGATCAATATTTTAGAGGATAACGCAAGTTAGGACTGGGATAGGTCTGGGATTTGACCTGATCAGACTCATACTTTCGCACACTTCACATACTCCTTGTACAGATCCTGGGTTATTTTCTGGTTGGGATCACACAGTAATGTGGTACCACACTGAAACAGTCGATTAAACCTGGTTTCGATCAATATTTTTGAGGATAACCCAAGTTAGGTCTGGGATAGGTCTGGGATTTTCACTCATCAGACTCATACTTTCGCACACTTCACATACTCCTTGAACAGATCCTGGGTTATTTCCTGGTTTGGATCACGTAGTAATGTGGGACCACACTGAAACATTCAATGAAACCTGGTCTGGATAAATATTTTAGAGGATAACGCATCTTAGGTCTGGGTTAGGTCTAAGATTTGCCCTCATCAGGCTCACAGTTTAGCGTTTTCCACATACTTGTTGAAGAGATCCTGGGTTTTTTCTGGTTTGGATCACGAAGTAGTGTGGTACCACACTGAAACAGTCCATTAAACCTGGTTTCGCTCAATATTTTAAAGGATAACGCATGTTAGGTCTAGGTTAGGTCTGGGATTTGCTCTCATCAGGCTCATACTTTCGCACACTTCACATACTCCTTGACCAGATCCTGGGTTATTTTCTGGTTTGGATCACATAGTAATGTGGTACCACACTGAAACAGTCGATTAAAGCAGGTTTCGATCAATATTTTTGAGGATAACGCATGTTAGGTCTAGGTTAGGCCTGGGATTTTCACTCATCAGACTCATACTTTCGCATTCTTCACATACTTGTTGAACGGATCCTGGGTTTTTTCTGGTTTGGATCACGTAGTAATGTGGGACCACACTGAAACAGTCAATTAAACCTGGTTTCGATCAATATTTTAGAGAATAATTCATGTTAGGTCTAGGTCAGGTCTGGGATTTGCTCTCATCAGGCTCATTCTTTCGCATATTTCTCATACTTGATGGCTAGATCCTGGGCTTTTTCTGGATTGCATCACGTAGTAATGAAGTACAACACTGAAACAGTCAATTAAACCTGGTTTCCATCAATATCTTAGAGGACAACGCAAGTTAGGTCTGGGATATGTCTGGGATTTGCCCTCATCAGGCTCATACTTTCGCGTTTTTCACATACTTGTTGAACAGATCCTGGGTTTTTTCTGGTTTGGATCACGTAGTAGTGAGGTACCACGCTGAAACAGTCCATTAAACCTGGTTTGGATCAATATTTTAGAGGATAACGCATGTAAGGTCTAGGTTAGGCCTGGGATTTTCACTCATCAGACTCATACTTTCGCATTCTTCACATACTTGTTGAACGGATCCTGGGTTATTTCTGGGTTGGATCACGTAGTAATGTGGGACCACACTGAAACAGTCCATTAAACCTGGTTTCCATCAATATCTTAGAGGACATCGCAAGTTAGGTCTGGGATATGTCTGGGATTTGCCCTCATCGGGCTCATACTTTCGCGTTTTTCACATACTTGTTGAACAGATCCTGGGTTTTTTCTGGTTTGGATCACGTAGTAGTGAGGTACCACGCTGAAACAGTCCATTAAACCTGGTTTCGCTCAATATTTTAGAGGATAACGCATGTAAGGTCTAGGTTAGGTCTAGGATTTGCTCTCATCAGGCTCATTCTTTCGCATATTTCTCATACTTGATGGCTAGATCCTGGGCTTTTTCTGGATTGCATCACGTAGTAATGAAGTACAACACTGAAACAGTCAATTAAACCTGGTTTCCATCAATATCTTAGAGGACATCGCAAGTTAGGTCTGGGATATGTCTGGGATTTGCCCTCATCAAGCTCATACTTTCGCGTTTTTCACATACTTGTTGAACAGATCCTGGGTTTTTTCTGGTTTGGATCACGTAGTAGTGAGGTGCCACGCTGAAACAGTCCATTAAACCTGGTTTCGCTCAATATTTTAGAGGATAACGCATGTAAGGTCTAGGTTAGGTCTAGGATTTGCTCTCATCAGGCTCATTCTTTCGCATATTTCTCATACTTGTTGAACGGATCCTGGGTTTTTTCTGGTTTGGATCACGTAGTAATGTGGGACCACACTGAAACAGTCAATTAAACCTGGTTTCGATCAATATTTTAGAGAATAATTCATGTTAGGTCTAGGTTAGGTCTTGGATTTGCCCTCATCAGACTCATACTTTCGCGTTTTTCACATACTGGTTGAACAGATCCTGGGTTATTTTCTGGTTTGGATCACACAGTAATGTGGTACCACACTGAAACAGACGATTAAACCAGGTTTCGATCAATATTTTTGAGGATAACGCATGTTAGGTCTAGGTTAGGCCTGGGATTTTCACTCATCAGACTCATACTTTCGCATTCTTCACATACTTGTTGAACGGATCCTGGGTTTTTTCTGGTTTGGATCACGTAGTAATGTGGGACCACACTGAAACAGTCAATTAAACCTGGTTTTGATCAATATTTTAGAGGATAACGCAAGTTAGGTCTGGGATAGGTCTGGGATTTTCACTCATCAGACTCATACTTTCGCACACTTCACATACCCCTTGAACAGATCCTGGGTTATTTTCTGGATTGGATCACATAGTAATGTGGTACCACACTGAAACAGTCGATTAAACCTGGTTTCGCTCAATATTTTAGATGATAACGCATCTTAGGTCTGGGTTAGGTCTAAGATTTGCCCTCATCAGGCTCACAGTTTAGCGTTTTTCACATACTTGTTGAACAGATCCTGGGTTTTTTCTGGTTTGGATCACGTAGTAGTGTGGTACCACGCTGAAGCAGACCATTAAACCTGGCTTGGATCAATATTTTAGAGAATAATTCATGTTAGGTCTAGGTTAGGTCTGGGATTTGCTCTCATCAGGCTCATTCTTTCGCGTTTTTCACATACTTGTTGAACAGATCCTGGGTTTTTTCTGGTTTGGATCACGAAGTACTGTAGTACCATACTGAAACTGTCCATTAAACCTGGTTTCGTTCAATATTTTAGAGGATAACGCATGTTAGGTCTAGGTTAGGTCTGGGATTTGCTGTCATCAGGCTCTTACTTTCGCATATTTCTCATACTTCATGGCTAGATCCTGGGCTATTTCTGGATTGGATCACGTAGAAAAGTGGTACCACACTGAAACATTCAATGAAACCTGGTCTGGATAAATATTTTAGAGGATAACGCATGTTAGGTCAAAGTTAGGTCTAAGATTTGCCCTCATCAGGCACACAGTTTCGAATTTTTCACATACTTTTTGAACAGATCCTGGGTTTTTTCTGGTTTGGATCACGTAGTACTGTGGTACCATATTGAAACTGTCCATTAAACCTGGTTTCGCTCAATATTTTAGAGGATAACGCATGTTAGGTCTAGGTTAGGTCTGGGATTTGCTCTCATCGGGCTCATTCTTTCGCATATTTCTCACACATGTAGAACAGATCCTGGGTTTTTTCTGTTTTGGATCACGTAGTAATGTGGGTCCACAATGAAACAATCAATTAAACCTGGTCTTGATAAATATTTTAGAGGATAACGCATGTTAGGTCTGGGTTAGGTCTAGGATTTGCCCTCATCAGGCTCATACTTTCGCATATTGCTCAGACTTCATGGCTAGATCCTGGGCTGTTTCTGGATTGTATCACGTAGTAATGTGGTACCACGCTGAAACAGTCAATTAAACCTGATTTCGATCAATATTTTAGAGGATAACGCAAGTTAGGTCTGGGATAGGTCTAGGATTTGCCCTCATCAGGCTCTTACTTTCGCATATTTCTCATACTTCGTGGCTAGATCCTGGGCTATTTCTGGATTGGATCACGTAGAAAAGTGGTACCACACTGAAACATTCAATGAAACCTGGTCTGGATAAATATTTTAGTGGATAACGCATGTTAGGTCAAGGTTAGGTCTAAGATTTGCCCTCATCAGGCTCACAGTTTCGAATTTTTCACATACTTTTTGAACAGATCCTGGGTTTTTTCTGGTTTGGATCACGTAGTACTGTGGTACCATACTGAAACTGTCCATTAAACCTGGTTTCGCTCAATATTTTAGAGGATAACGCATGTTAGGTCTAGGTTAGGTCTGGGATTTGCTGTCATCAGGCTCATTCTTTCGCATATTTCTCATACTTGATGGCAAGATCCTGGGCTTTTTCTAGATTGCATCACGTAGTAATGTAGTACCACACTGAAACAGTCAATGAAACCAGGTTTCCATCAATATCTTAGAAGACAACGCAAGTTAGGTCTAGGAAAGGCCTGAGATTTTCACTGATCATACTCATACTTTCGCATTCTTCACATACCTGTTGTACGGATCCTCGGTTTTTTCTGGTTTGGATCACGTAGTAATGTGGTACCACACTGAAACATTCAATTAAACCTGGTCTTGATAAATATTTTAGAGGACAACGCATGTTAGGTTTGGGTTAGGTCTAGGATTTGCACTCATCAGGCTCATCCTTTCGCATATTTCTCATACTTCATGGCTAGATCCTGGGTTTTTTCTGGATTGGATCACGTAGTAATGTGGTACCACACTGAAACATTCAATTAAACCTGGTCTTGATAAATATTTTAGAGGACAACGCATGTTAGGTTTGGGTTAGGTCTAGGATTTGCCCTCATCAGGCTCTTACTTTCGCATATTTCTCATACTTCGTGGCTAGATCCTGGGCTATTTCTGGATTGGATCACGTAGAAAAGTGGTACCACACTGAAACATTCAATGAAACCTGGTCTGGATAAATATTTTAGTGGATAACGCATGTTAGGTCAAGGTTAGGTCTAAGATTTGCCCTCATCAGGCTCACAGTTTCGAATTTTTCACATACTTTTTGAACAGATCCTGGGTTTTTTCTGGTTTGGATCACGTAGTACTGTGGTACCATACTGAAACTGTCCATTAAACCTGGTTTCGCTCAATATTTTAGAGGATAACGCATGTTAGGTCTAGGTTAGGTCTGGGATTTGCTGTCATCAGGCTCATTCTTTCGCATATTTCTCATACTTGATGGCTAGATCCTGGGCTGTTTCTGGATTGTATCACGTAGTAATGTGGTACCACACTGAAACAGACCATTAAACCTGGTTTCGCTCAATATTTTAGAGGATAACGCAAGTTAGGTCTGGGATAGGTCTGGGATTCGCCCTAATCAGGCTCATACATTCGCGTTTTTCACGTACTCGTTGAACAGATCCTGGGTTATTTTCTGGTTTGGATCACATAGTAATGTGGTACCACACTGAAACAGTCGATTAAACCAGGTTTCGATCAATATTTTTGAGGACAACGCATGTTAGGTCTAGGTTAGGCCTGGGATTTTCACTCATCAGACTCATACTTTCGCATTCTTCACATACTTGTTGAACGGATCCTGGGTTTTTTCTGGTTTGGATCACGTAGCAATGTGGGACCACACTGAAACAGTCAATTAAACCTGGTCTTGATAAATATTTTAGAGGATAACGCACGTTAGGATTGGGTTAGGTCTAGGATTTGCCCTCATCAGGCTCATACTTTCGCATATTTCTCATACTTCATGGCTAGATCCTGGGTTTTTTCTGGATTGGATCACGTAGTAATGTGGTACCACACTGAAACATTCAATTAAACCTGGTCTTGATAAATATTTTAGAGGATAACGCATGTTAGGTCTGGGTTATGTCTAGGATTTGCCCTCATCAGACTCATACTTTCGCAGTCTTCGCATACTTGTTGAACAGATCCTGGGTTATTTTCTGGTTTGGTTCACGTAGTAATGTGGTACCACACTGAAACATTCAATTAAACCTGGTCTTGATAAATATTTTAGAGGATAACGCATGTTAGGTTTGGGTTAGGTCTAGGATTTGCCCTCATCAGACTCATAGTTTCGCATTCTTCACATGCTACTTGAACGGATCCTGGGTTTTTTCTGGTTTGGATCACGTAGTAATGTGGGACCACACTGAAACAGTCAATTAAACCTGGTTTCGATAAATATTTTAGAGAATAATTCATGTTAGGTCTAGGTTAGGTCTGGGATTTGCTCTTATCAGGCTCATTCTTTCGCATATATCTCATACTTGATGGCTAGATTCTGGGCTTTTTCTGGATTGCATAACGTAGTAATGAAGTACAACACTGAAACAGTCAATTAAACCTGGTTTCCATCAATATTTTAGAGGACAACGCATATTAGGTCTATGTTAGGCCTGGGATTTGCCCTCATCAGGGTCATACTTTCGCAGATTTAACATACATGTTGGCCTGATCGAGGGTTTTTTCTGGTTTGGATCACGTTGTAGTGTGGTACCACACTGAAGCAGTCCATTAAACTTGGTTGCGATCAATATTTTAGAGGATAACGCATGTTAGGTCTCGGTTATGTCTAGGATTTGCCCTCATCAGACTCATACTTTCGCATTCTTCACATACTTGTTGAACGGATCCTGGGTTTTTTCTGGTTTGGATCACGTAGTAATGTGGGACCACACTGAAACAGTCAATTAAACCTGGTTTCGATCACTATTTTAGAGAACAATTCATGTTAGGTCTAGGTTAGCCCTGGGGTTTTCACTCATCAGACTCATACTTTCGCATTCTTCACATACTTGTTGAACTGATCCTTGTTTTTTTCTGGTTTGTTTCACGTAGTAATGTGGTACCACACTGAAACATTCAATTAAACCTGGTCTTGATAAATATTTTAGAGGATAACGCATGTTAGGTTTGGGTTAGGTCTAGGATTTGCCCTCATCAGGCTCATACTTTCGCATATTTCTCATACTTCATGGCTAGAACCTGGGCTGTTTCTGGATTGTATCAGGTAGTAATGTGGTACCACGCTGAAACAGTCAATTAAACCTGGTTTCGATCAATATTTTAGAGGATAACGCAAGTTAGGTCTGGGATAGGTCTGGGATTCGCCCTAATCAGGCTCATACTTTCGCGTTTTTCACATACTTGTTGAACTGATCCTGGGTTTTTCCTGGTTTGGATCAAGTGGTAATGTGGTACCACACTGAAACATTCAATTAAACCTGGTCTTGATAAATATTTTAGAGGATAACGCATGTTAGGTTTGGGTTAGGTCTAGGATTTGCCCTCATCAGACTCATAGTTTCGCATTCTTCACATGCTACTTGAACGGATCCTGGGTTTTTTCTGGTTTGGATCACGTAGTAATGTGGGACCACACTGAAACAGTCAATTAAACCTGGTTTCGATAAATATTTTAGAGAATAATTCATGTTAGGTCTAGGTTAGGTCTGGGATTTGCTCTTATCAGGCTCATTCTTTCGCATATATCTCATACTTGATGGCTAGATTCTGGGCTTTTTCTGGATTGCATAACGTAGTAATGAAGTACAACACTGAAACAGTCAATTAAACCTGGTTTCCATCAATATTTTAGAGGACAACGCATATTAGGTCTATGTTAGGCCTGGGATTTGCCCTCATCAGGGTCATACTTTCGCAGTTTTAACATACATGTTGGCCTGATCGAGGGTTTTTTCTGGTTTGGATCACGTTGTAGTGTGGTACCACACTGAAGCAGTCCATTAAACTTGGTTGCGATCAATATTTTAGAGGATAACGCATGTTAGGTCTCGGTTATGTCTAGGATTTGCCCTCATCAGACTCATACTTTCGCATTCTTCACATACTTGTTGAACGGATCCTGGGTTTTTTCTGGTTTGGATCACGTAGTAATGTGGGACCACACTGAAACAGTCAATTAAACCTGGTTTCGATCACTATTTTAGAGAACAATTCATGTTAGGTCTAGGTTAGCCCTGGGGTTTTCACTCATCAGACTCATACTTTCGCATTCTTCACATACTTGTTGAACTGATCCTTGTTTTTTTCTGGTTTGTTTCACGTAGTAATGTGGTACCACACTGAAACATTCAATTAAACCTGGTCTTGATAAATATTTTAGAGGATAACGCATGTTAGGTTTGGGTTAGGTCTAGGATTTGCCCTCATCAGGCTCATACTTTCGCATATTTCTCATACTTCATGGCTAGAACCTGGGCTGTTTCTGGATTGTATCAGGTAGTAATGTGGTACCACGCTGAAACAGTCAATTAAACCTGGTTTCGATCAATATTTTAGAGGATAACGCAAGTTAGGTCTGGGATAGGTCTGGGATTCGCCCTAATCAGGCTCATACTTTCGCGTTTTTCACATACTTGTTGAACTGATCCTGGGTTTTTCCTGGTTTGGATCAAGTGGTAATGTGGTACCACACTGAAACATTCAATTAAACCTGGTCTTGATAAATATTTTAGAGGATAACGCATGTTAGGTTTGGGTTAGGTCTAGGATTTGCCCTCATCAGACTCATAGTTTCGCATTCTTCACATGCTACTTGAACGGATCCTGGGTTTTTTCTGGTTTGGATCACGTAGTAATGTGGGACCACACTGAAACAGTCAATTAAACCTGGTTTCGATAAATATTTTAGAGAATAATTCATGTTAGGTCTAGGTTAGGTCTGGGATTTGCTCTTATCAGGCTCATTCTTTCGCATATATCTCATACTTGATGGCTAGATTCTGGGCTTTTTCTGGATTGCATAACGTAGTAATGAAGTACAACACTGAAACAGTCAATTAAACCTGGTTTCCATCAATATTTTAGAGGACAACGCATATTAGGTCTATGTTAGGCCTGGGATTTGCCCTCATCAGGGTCATACTTTCGCAGTTTTAACATACATGTTGGCCTGATCGAGGGTTTTTTCTGGTTTGGATCACGTTGTAGTGTGGTACCACACTGAAGCAGTCCATTAAACTTGGTTGCGATCAATATTTTAGAGGATAACGCATGTTAGGTCTCGGTTATGTCTAGGATTTGCCCTCATCAGACTCATACTTTCGCATTCTTCACATACTTGTTGAACGGATCCTGGGTTTTTTCTGGTTTGGATCACGTAGTAATGTGGGACCACACTGAAACAGTCAATTAAACCTGGTTTCGATCACTATTTTAGAGAACAATTCATGTTAGGTCTAGGTTAGCCCTGGGGTTTTCACTCATCAGACTCATACTTTCGCATTCTTCACATACTTGTTGAACTGATCCTTGTTTTTTTCTGGTTTGTTTCACGTAGTAATGTGGTACCACACTGAAACATTCAATTAAACCTGGTCTTGATAAATATTTTAGAGGATAACGCATGTTAGGTTTGGGTTAGGTCTAGGATTTGCCCTCATCAGGCTCATACTTTCGCATATTTCTCATACTTCATGGCTAGAACCTGGGCTGTTTCTGGATTGTATCAGGTAGTAATGTGGTACCACGCTGAAACAGTCAATTAAACCTGGTTTCGATCAATATTTTAGAGGATAACGCAAGTTAGGTCTGGGATAGGTCTGGGATTCGCCCTAATGAGGCTCATACTTTCGCGTTTTTCACATACTTGTTGAACTGATCCTGGGTTTTTCCTGGTTTGGATCAAGTGGTAATGTGGTACCACACTGAAACATTCAATTAAACCTGGTCTTGATAAATATTTTAGAGAATAACGCTTGTTAGGACTGGGTTAGGTCTAGGATTTGCCCTCATCGGGCTCATACTTTCGCATATTTCTCATACTTCATGGCTAGATCCTGGGCTATTTCTGGATTGGATCACGTAGTAAAGTGGTACCACACTGAAACATTCAATGAAACCTGGTCTGGATAAATATTTTAGAGGATAACGCATGTTAGGTCAAGGTTAGGTCTAAGATTTGCCCTCATCAGGCTCACAGTTTCGCGTTAATCACATACTTGTTGAACAGATCCAGGGTTTTTTCTGGTTTGGATCACGTAGTAATGTGGTACCACACTGAAACATTAAATTAAAACTGGTCTTGATAAATATTTTAGAGGATAACGCATGTTAGGTCAAGGTTAGGTCTAAGATTTGCCCTCATCAGGCTCACAGTTTCGCGTTTTTCACATACTTGTTGAACAGATCCAGGGTTTTTTCTGGTTTGGATCACGTAGTAATGTGGTACCACACTGAAACATTAAATTAAAACTGGTCTTGATAAATATTTTAGAGGATAACGCATGTTAGGTCTGGGTTAGGTCTGTGATTTGCCCTCATCATGGTCATACTTTCGCAGTTTTAACATGCATGTTGACCTGATCGAGGGTTTTTTTTGCTTTGGATCACGTAGTAAAGTGGTACCACACTAAAACAGTCAATTAAACCTGGTTTCGATCAATATTTTAGAGAATAATTCATGTTAGGTCTAGGTTAGGTCTGGGATTTGCTCTCATCGGGCTCATTCTTTCGCATATTTCTCATACATGTAGAACATATCCTGGGTTTTTTCTGTTTTGGATCACGTAGTAATGTGGGAACACACTGAAACAATCAATTAAACCTGGTCTTGATAAATATTTTAGAGGATAACACATGTTAGGTCTGGGTTAGGTCTAGGATTTGCCCTCATCAGGCTCATACTTTCGCATATTGCTCATACTTCATGGCTAGATCCTGGGCTGTTTCTGGATTGTATCACGTAGTAATGTGGTACCACGCTGAAACAGTCAATTAAACCTGATTTCGATCAATATTTTAGAGGATAACGCAAGTTAGGTCTGGGATAGGTCTAGGATTTGCCCTCATGAGGCTCTTACTTTCGCATATTTCTCATACTTCATGGCTAGATCCTGGGCTATTTCTGGATTGGATCACGTAGTAAAGTGGTACCACACTGAAACATTCAATGAAACCTGGTCTGGATAAATAGTTTAGAGGATAACGCATGTTAGGTCAAGGTTAGGTCTAAGATTTGCCCTCATCAGGCTCACAGTTTCGCGTTTTTCACATACTTGTTGAACAGATCCTGGGTTGTTTCTGGTTTGGATCACGTAGTAATGTGGTACCACACTGAAACAGTCGATTAAACCAGGTTCCGATCAGTATTTTTGAGGATAACGCATGTTAGGTCTAGGTTAGGTCTGGGATTTTCACTCATCAGACTCATACTTTCGCATTCTTCACATACTTGTTGAACGGATCCTAGGTTTTTTCTGGTTTGGATCACGTAGTAATGTGGGACCACACTGAAACAATCAATTACACCTGGTTTCGATCAATATTTTAGATGATAACGCAAGTTAGGTCTGGGATAGTTCTGGGATTTGCCCTCATCAGGCTCATACTTTCGCGTTTTTCACATACTTGTTGAACAGATCCTGGGTTGTTTCTGGTTTGGATCACGTAGTAATGTGGTACCACACTGAAACAGTCGATTAAACCAGGTTCCGATCAGTATTTTTGAGGATAACGCATGTTAGGTCTAGGTTAGGTCTGGGATTTTCACTCATCAGACTCATACTTTCGCATTCTTCACATACTTGTTGAACGGATCCTAGGTTTTTTCTGGTTTGGATCACGTAGTAATGTGGGACCACACTGAAACAATCAATTACACCTGGTTTCGATCAATATTTTAGATGATAACGCAAGTTAGGTCTGGGATAGTTCTGGGATTTGCCCTCATCAGGCTCATACTTTCGCGTTTTTCACATACTTGTTGAACAGATCCTGGGTTTTTTCTGGTTTGGATCACGTAGTAGTGTGGTACCACACAGAAACAGTCCATTAAACCTGGTTGCGATCAATATTTTAGAGGATAACGCATGTTAGGTCTGGGTTAGGTCTAGGATTTGCCCTCATCAGGCTCATTCTTTCGCATATTTCTTATACTTGATGGCTAGATCCTAGGCTTTTTCTGGATTGCATCACGTAGTAATGTGGTACCACACTGAAACATTCAATTAAACCTGGTCTTGATAAATATTTTAGAGGATAACGCAAGTTAGGTCTGGGATAGGTCTGTGATTTGCCCTCATCAGACTCATACTTTCGCACACTTCACATACTCGTTGATCAGATCCTGGGTTTTTTTCTGGTTTGGTTCACGTAGTAATGTGGTACCACACTGAAACATTCATTTAAACCTGGTCTTGATAAATATTTTAGTGGATAACGCATGTTAGGTCTGGGTTAGGTCTAGGATTTGCCTTCGTCAGGCTCATACTTTCGCATATTTCTCATACTTCATGGCTAGATCCTGGGCTGTTTCTGGATTGTATCAAGTAGTAATGAGATACCACGCTGAAACAGTCGATTAAACCTGGTTTCGATCAATATTTTAGAGGGTAACGCAAGTTAAGTCTGGGATAGGTCTGGGATTTGACCTCATCAGACTCATACTTTCGCGTTTTTCACATACTTGTTGAACAGATCCTGGGTTTTTTCTGGTTTGGATCACGTAGTAGTGTGGTACCACACTGAAACAGTCCATTGAACTTAGTTGCGATCAATATTTTAGAGGATAGCGCATGTTAGGTCTGCGTTAGGTTAAGGATTTGCCCTCATCAGGCTCATTCTTTCGCATATTTCTCAAACTTGATGGCTAGATCCTGGGCTTTTTCTGGATTGCATCACGTAGTAATGTGGTACCACACTGAAACATTCAATTAAACCTGGTCTTGATAAATATTTTAGAGGATAACGCATGTTAGGTCTGGGTTATGTCTAGGATTTGCCCTCATCAGACTCATAGTTTCGCATTCTTCACATACTTGTTGAACGGATCCAGGGTTTTTTCTGGTTTGGATCACGTAGTAATGTGGGACCACACTGAAACAGTCAATTAAACCTGGTTTCGATCACTATTTTAGAGAACAATTCATGTTAGGTCAAGGTTAGCCCTGGGGTTTTCACTCATCAGACTCATACTTTCGCATTCTTCACATACTTGTTGAACTGATCCTTGTTTTTTTCTGGTTTGTTTCACGTAGTAATGTGGTACCACACTGAAACATTCAATTAAACCTGGTCTTGATAAATACTTTAGAGGATAACGCATGTTAGGTCTGGGTTAGGTCTAGGATTTGCCCTCATCAGGCTCATACTTTCGCATATTTCTCATACTTCATGGCTAGATCCTGGGCTGTTTCTGGATTGTATCAGGTAGTAATGTGGTACCACGCTGAAACAGTCAATTAAACCTGGTTTCGATCAATATTTTAGAGGATAACGCAAGTTAGGTCTGGGATAGGTCTGGGATTCGCCCTAATCAGGCTCATACTTTCGCGTTTTTCACATACTTGTTGAACTGATCCTGGGTTTTTCCTGGTTTGGATCACGTAGTAGTGTGGTACCACACTGAAACAGTCCATTGAACTTAGTTGCGATCAATATTTTAGAGGATAGCGCATGTTAGGTCTGCGTTAGGTTAAGGATTTGCCCTCATCAGGCTCATTCTTTCGCATATTTCTCAAACTTGATGGCTAGATCCTGGGCTTTTTCTGGATTGCATCACGTAGTAATGTGGTACCACACTGAAACATTCAATTAAACCTGGTCTTGATAAATATTTTAGAGGATAACGCATGTTAGGTCTGGGTTATGTCTAGGATTTGCCCTCATCAGACTCATAGTTTCGCATTCTTCACATACTTGTTGAACGGATCCAGGGTTTTTTCTGGTTTGGATCACGTAGTAATGTGGGACCACACTGAAACAGTCAATTAAACCTGGTTTCGATCACTATTTTAGAGAACAATTCATGTTAGGTCAAGGTTAGCCCTGGGGTTTTCACTCATCAGACTCATACTTTCGCATTCTTCACATACTTGTTGAACTGATCCTTGTTTTTTTCTGGTTTGTTTCACGTAGTAATGTGGTACCACACTGAAACATTCAATTAAACCTGGTCTTGATAAATATTTTAGAGGATAACGCATGTTAGGTCTGGGTTAGGTCTAGGATTTGCCCTCATCAGGCTCATACTTTCGCATATTTCTCATACTTCATGGCTAGATCCTGGGCTATTTCTGGATTGTATCACGTAGTAATATGGTACCACGCTGAAACATTCAATTAAACCTGGTCTTGATAAATATTTTAGAGGATAACGCAAGTTAGGTCTGGGATTGGTCTGGGATTTGCCCTCATCAGACTCATTCTTACGCACACTTCACATACACGTTGAACAGATCCTGGGTTATTTTCTGGTTTGGATCACATAGTAACGTGGTACCAAACTGAAACAGTCGATTAAACCAGGTTTCGATCAATATTTTTGAGGATAACGCATGTTAGGTCTAGGTTAGGCCTGGGATTTTCACTCATCCGGCTCATACTTTCGCATATTTCTCATACTTCATGGCTAGATCCTGGGCTATTTCTGGATTGTATCACGTAGTAATGTGGTACCACGCTGAAACATTCAATTAAACCTGGTCTTGATAAATATTTTAGAGGATAACGCAAGTTAGGTCTGGGATAGGTCTGGGATTTGCCCTCATGAGACTCATACTTACGCACACTTCACATACTCGTTGAACAGTTCCTGGGTTATTTTCTGCTTTGGATCACATAGTAATGTGGCACCAAACTGAAACAGTCGATTAAACCAGGCTTCGATCAATACTTTGGAGGATAACGCATGTTTGGTCTAGGTTAGGCCTGGGATTATCACTCATCAGACTCATACTTTCGCATTCTTCACATACTTGTTGAACGGATCCTGCGTTTTTTCTGGTTTGGATCACGTAGTAAAGTGGGACCACACTGAAACAGTCAATTAAACCTGGTTTCGACCAATATTTTAGAGAATAATTCATGTTAGGTCTATGTTAGGTCTGGGATTTGCTCTCATCAGGCTCATTCTGTCGCATATTTCACATACTTGATGGCTAGATCCTGGGCTTTTTCTGGATTGGATCACATAGTAATGTGGTACCACACTGAAACAGTCGATTAAACCTGGTTTCGCTCAATATTTTAGATGATAACGCATGTTAGGTCTAGGCCAGGCCTGGGATTTTCACTCATCAGGCTCATACTTTCGCATTCTTCACATACTTGTTGAACGGATCCTGGGTTTTTTCTGGTTTGGATCACGTAGTAATGTGGTACCACACTGAAACATTCAATTAAACCTGGTCTTGATAAATATTTTAGAGGATAACGCATGTTAGGTCTGGGTTAGGTCTAGGATTTGCCCTCATCAGGCTCATACTTTCGCATATTTCTCATACTTCATGGCTAGATCCTGGGCTATTTCTGGATTGGATCACGTAGTAAAGTGGTACCACACTGAAACATTCAATGAAACCTGGTCTGGAGAAATATTTTAGAGGATAACTCTTCTTTGGTGTGGGTTAGGTCAAAGATTTGCCCTCATCAGGCTCACAGTTTCGCGTTTTTCACATACTTGTTGAACGGATCCTGGGTTTTTTCTGGTTTGGATCACGTAGTAATGTGGGCCCACACTGAAACAGTCAATTAAACCTGGTTTCGACCAATATTTTAGAGAATAATTCATGTTAGGTCTAGGTTAGGTATGGGATTTGCTCTCATCAGGCTCATTCTGTCGCATATTTCTCATACTTTATGGCTAGATCCTGGGCTTTTTCTGGATTGGATCACATAGTAATGTGGTACCACACTGAAACAGTCGATTAAACCTGGTTTCGCTCAATATTTTAGATGATAACGCATGTTAGGTCTAGGCCAGGCCTGGGATTATCACTCATCAGACTCATACTTTCGCATTCTTCACATACTTGTTGAACGGATCCTGCGTTTTTTCTGGTTTGGATCACGTAGTAAAGTGGGACCACACTGAAGCAGTCAATTAAACCTGGTTTCGACCAATATTTTAGAGAATAATTCATGTTAGGTCTATGTTAGGTCTGGGATTTGCTCTCATCAGGCTCATTCTGTCGCATATTTCTCATACTTGATGGCTAGATCCTGGGCTTTTTCTGGATTGGATCACATAGTAATGTGGTACCACACTGAAACAGTCGATTAAACCTGGTTTCGCTTAATATTTTAGATGATAACGCATGTTAGGTCTAGGCCAGGCCTGGGATTTTCACTCATCAGACTCATACTTTCGCATTCTTCACATACTTGTTGAACGGATCCTGGGTTATTTCTGGTTTGGATCACGTAGTAATGTGGTACCACACTGAAACATTCAATTAAACCTGGTCTTGATAAATATTTTAGAGGATAACGCATGTTAGGTCTGGGTTAGGTCTAGGATTTGCCCTCATCAGGCTCATACTTTCGCATATTTCTCATACTTGATGGCTAGATCCTGGGCTTTTTCAGGATTGCATCACGTAGTAATGAAGTACAACACTGAAACAGTCAATTAAACCTGGTTTCCATCAATATCTTAGAGGACAACGCAAGTTAGGTCTGGGATAGGTCTGGGATTTGCCCTCATGGGGCTCATACTTTCGTGTTTTTCACATACTTGTTGAACAGATCCTGGGTTTTCTCTGGTTGGGATCACGTAGTAGTGTGGTACCACACTGTAACAGTCCATTAAACCTGGTTTGGATCAATATTTTAGAGGATAACGCATGATAGGTCTAGGTTAGGTCTGGAATTTTCACTCTTCAGACTCATACTTTCGCATTCTTCACATACTTGTTGAACGGATCCTGGGTTTTTTCTGGTTTGGATCACGTAGTAATGTGGTACCACACTGAAACAGTCGATTAAACCTGGTTTTGATCAATATTTTAGAGGATAACGCATAGTTAGGTTTGGGATAGGTCTGGGATTTGACCTCATCAGACTCATACTTTCGCACACTTCACATACTCGTTGAACAGATCCTGGGTTATTTTCTGGTTTGGATCACATAGTAAAGTGGTACCACACTGAAACATTCAATTAAACCTGGTCTTGATAAATATTCTAGAGGATAACGCATGTTAGGTTTGGGTTAGGTCTAGGATTTGCCCTCATCAGGCTCATACTTTCGCATATTTCTCATACTTCATGGCTAGATCCTGGGCTGTTTTTGGATTGTATCACGTAGTAATGTGGTACCACGCTGAAACAGTCAATTAAACCTGGTTTGGATCAATATATTAGAGGATAACGCATGTTAGGTCTAGGTTAGCCCTGGGATTTTCACTCATCAGACTCATACTTTGGCATTCTTGTCATACTTGTTGAGCTGATCCTGGGTTTTTTCTGGTTTGGATCCCGTAGTAGTGTGGTACCACACTGAAACAGGCCATTAAACCTGGTTTCGCTCAATATTTTAGTGGATAACGCATGTTAGGTCTAGGTCAGGCCTGGTTTTTTCACTCATCAGACTCATACTTTCGCATTCTTCACATACTCGTTGAACGGATCCTGGGTTTTTTCTGGTTTGGGTCACGTAGTAATGTGGGACCACACTGAAACAGTCAATTAAACCTGGTTTCGACCAATATTTTGGAGAATAATTCATGTTAGGTCTAGGTTAGGTCTGTGATTTGCCCTCATCAGACTCATACTTTCGCACACTTCACATACTCGTTGATCAGATCCTGGGTTTTTTTCTGGTTTGGTTCACGCAGTAATGTGGTACCACACTGAAACATTCATTTAAACCTGGTCTTGATAAATATTTAAGAGGATAACGCATGTTAGGTCTGGGTTAGGTCTAGGATTTGCCCTCATCCGGCTCATACTTTCGCATATTTCTCATACTTCATGGCTAGTTCCTGGGCTATTTCTGGATTGTATCACGTAGTAATGTGGTACCACGCTGAAACATTCAATTAAACCTGGTCTGGAGAAATATTTTAGAGGATAACTGATCTTTGGTGTGGGTTAGGTCAAAGATTTGCCCTCATCAGGCTCACAGTTTCGCGTTTTTCACATACTTGTTGAACGGATCCTGGGTTTTTTCTGGTTTGGATCACGTAGTAATGTGGGCCCACACTGAAACAGTCAATTAAACCTGGTTTCGACCAATATTTTAGAGAATAATTCATGTTAGGTCTATGTTAGGTCTGGGATTTGCTCTCATGAGGCTCATTCTGTCGCATATTTCTCATACTTGATGGCTAGATCCTGGGCTTTTTCTGGATTGGATCACATAGTAATGTGGTACCACACTGAAACAGTCGATTAAACCTGGTTTCGCTTAATATTTTAGATGATAACGCATGTTAGGTCTAGGCCAGGCCTGGGATTTTCACTCATCAGACTCATACTTTCGCATTCTTCACATACTTGTTGAACGGATCCTGCGTTTTTTCTGGTTTGGATCACGTAGTAAAGTGGGACCACACTGAAGCAGTCAATTAAACCTGGTTTCGACCAATATTTTAGAGAATAATTCATGTTAGGTCTATGTTAGGTCTGGGATTTGCTCTCATGAGGCTCATTCTGTCGCATATTTCTCATACTTGATGGCTAGATCCTGGGCTTTTTCTGGATTGGATCACATAGTAATGTGGTACCACACTGAAACAGTCGATTAAACCTGGTTTCGCTTAATATTTTAGATGATAACGCATGTTAGGTCTAGGCCAGGCCTGGGATTTTCACTCATCAGACTCATACTTTCGCATTCTTCACATACTTGTTGAACGGATCCTGGGTTTTTTCTGGTTTGGATCACGTAGTAATGTGGTACCACACTGAAACATTCAATTAAACCTGGTCTTGATAAATATTTTAGAGGATAACGCATGTTAGGTCTGGGTTAGGTCTAGGATTTGCCCTCATCAGGCTCATACTTTCGCATATTTCTCATACTTGATGGCTAGATCCTGGGCTTTTTCTGGATTGCATCACGTAGTAATGAAGTACAACACTGAAACAGTCAATTAAACCTGGTTTCCATCAATATCTTAGAGGACAACGCAAGTTAGGTCTGGGATAGGTCTGGGATTTGCCCTCATGAGGCTCATACTTTCGTGTTTTTCACATACTTGTTGAACAGATCCTGGGTTTTCCCTGGTTGGGATCACGTAGTAGTGTGGTACCACACTGAAACAGTCCATTAAACCTGGTTTGGATCAATATTTTAGAGGATAACGCATGATAGGTCTAGGTTAGGTCTGGAATTTTCACTCTTCAGACTCATACTTTCGCATTCTTCACATACTTGTTGAACGGATCCTGGGTTTTTTCTGGTTTGGATCACGTAGTAATGTGGTACCACACTGAAACAGTCGATTAAACCTGGTTTTGATCAATATTTTAGAGGATAACGCATAGTTAGGTCTAGGTTAGGTCTGGGATTTGCTCTCATCAGGCTCAATCTTTCGCATATTTCTCATACTTGATGGCTAGATCCTGGGCTGTTCCTGGATTGTATGACGTAGTAATGTGGTACCACGCTGAAACAGCGAATTAAACCTGGTTTCGATCAATATTTTAGAGGATAACGCAAGTTAGGTCTAGGTTAGGCCTGGGATTTGCCCTCACCAGGGTCATACTTTCGCAGTTTTAACATACATGTTGACCTGATCGAGGGTTTTTTCTGCTTTGAATCACGTAGTAAAGTGGTACCACACTGAAACATTCAATTAAACCTGGTCTTGATAAATATTTTAGAGGATAACGCATGTTAGGTTTGGGTTAGGTCTAGGATTAGCCCTCATCAGGCTCATACTTTCGCATATTTCTCATACTTCATGGCTAGATCCTGGGCTGTTTTTGGATTGTATCACGTAGTAATGTGGTACCACGCTGAAACAGTCAATTAAACCTGGTTTGGATCAATATATTAGAGGATAACGCATGTTAGGTCTAGGTTAGCCCTGGGATTTTCACTCATCAGACTCATACTTTGGCATTCTTGTCATACTTGTTGAACTGATCCTGGGTTTTTTCTGGTTTGGATCACGTAGTAATGTGGTACCACACTGAAACAGTCGATTAAACCTGGTTTCGATCAATATTTTAGAGGATAACACTAGTTAACTCTGGGATTGGTCTGGGATTTGACCTCATCAGACTCATACTTTCGCACACTTCACATAATCGTTGAACAGATACTGGGTTACTTTCTGGTTTGAATCACATAGTAATGTGGTACCACACTGAAACAGTCGATTAAACCAGGTTTCGATCAATATTTTTGAGGATAACGCATGTTAGGTCTAGGTTAGGCCTGGGATTTTCACTCATCAGACTCTTACTTTCGCATTCTTCACATACTTGTAGAACGGATCCTGGGTTTTTTCTGGTTTGGATCACGTAGTAATGTGGGACCACACTGAAACAGTCAATTAAACCTGGTCTTGATAAATATTTTAGAGGATAACGCATGTTAGGTCTGGGATAGGTATGGGATTTTCTCTCATCAGGCTCATTCTTTCGCATATTTCTCATACTTGAGGGCTAGATCCTGGGCTTTTTCTGGATTGGATCACGTAGTAATGAAGTACAACACTGAAACAGTCAATTAAACCTGGTTTCCATCAATATTTTAGAGGACAGCGCATGTTAGGTCTAGGTTAGGCCTGGGATTTGCCCTGATCAGGGTCATACTTTCGCAGTTTTAACATACATGTTGACCTGATCGAGGGTTTTTTCTGCTTTGGATCACGTAGTAAAGTGGTACCACACTGAAACAGTCCATCAAACCTGGTTTGGATCAATATTTTAGAGGATAACGCATGTTAGGTCTAGGTTAGGTCTGGGATTTTCGCTCATGAGACTCATACTTTCGCATTCTTCACATACTTGTTGAGCGGATCCTGGGTTTTTTCTGGTTTGGTTCATGTAGTAATGTGGTACCACACTGAAACATTCAATTAAACCTGGTCTTGATAAATATTTTAGAGGATAACGCATGTTAGGTTTGGCTTAGGTCTAGGATTTGCCCCCAGCAGGCTCATACTTTCGCATATTTCTCATACTTCATGGCTAGATCCTGGGCTGTTTCTGGTTTGTATCACGTAGTAATGTGGTACCACGCTGAAACAGTCAATTAAACCTGGTTTCGATCAATATTTTAGAGGATAACGCAAGTTAGGTCTGGCATAGGTCTGGGATTCGCCCTCATCAGGCTCATACTTTCGCGTTTTTCACATACTTGTTGAACAGATCCTGGGTTTTTTCTGGTTTGTATCACGTAGTAGTGTGCTACCACACTGAAACAGTCCATTAAACCTGGTTTCGCTCAAATTTTTAGAGGATAACGCATGTTAGGTATAGATTAGGTCTGGGATTTGTTCTCACCAGACTCATACTTTCGCATTCCTCACATACTTGTTGAACGGATCCTGGGTTTTTTCTGGTTTGTATCACGTAGTAATGTGGAACCACACTGAAACAGTACATTAAACCTGGTTTGGATCAATATTTTAGAGGATAACGCATGTTAGGTCTAGGTTAACCCTGGGATTTTCACCCATCAGACTCATACTTTCGCATTCTTCTTATACTTGTTGAACTGATCCTGGGTTTTTTCTGGTTTGGATCACGTAGTAATGTGGTACCACACTGAAACAGTCGATTAAACCTGGTTTCGATCAATATTTTAGAGGATAACGCAAGTTAGGTCTAGGTTAGGCCCGGGATTTTCACTCATCAGACTCATATTTCGCATTCTTCACATACTTGTTGAACGGATCCTGGGTTTTTTCTGGTTTGGATCACGTAGTAATGTGGGACCACACTGAATCAGTCAATTAAACCTGGTTTCGACCAATATTTTAGAGAATAATTCATGTTAGGTCTAGGTTAGGTCTGGGATTTTCTCTCATCAGGCTCATTCTTTCGCATATTTCTCATACTTGAGGGCTAGATCCTGGGCTTTTTCTGGATTGGATCACGTAGTAATGAAGTACAACACTGAAACAGTCAATTAAACCTGGTTTCCATCAATATTTTAGAGGACAGCGCATGTAAGGTCTAGGTTAGGCCTGGGATTTGCCCTGATCAGGGTCATACTTTCGCAGTTTTAACATACATGTTGACCTGATCGAGGGTTTTTTATGCTTTGGATCACGTAGTAAAGTGGTACCACACTGTAACAGTCCATTAAACCTGGTTTGGATCAATATTTTAGAGGATAGCGCATGTTAGGTCTAGGTTAGGTCTGGGATTTTCGCTCATGAGACTCATACTTTCGCATTCTTCACATACTTGTTGAACGGATCCTGGGTTTTTTCTGGTTTGGTTCATGTAGTAATGTGGTACCACACTGAAACATTCAATTAAACCTGGTCTTGATAAATATTTTAGAGGATAACGCATGTTAGGTTTGGCTTAGGTCTAGGATTTGCCCCCAGCAGGCTCATACTTTCGCATATTTCTCATACTTCATGGCTAGATCCTGGGCTGTTTCTGGTTTGTATCACGTAGTAATGTGGTACCACGCTGAAACAGTCAATTAAACCTGGTTTCGATCAATATTTTAGAGGATAACGCAAGTTAGGTCTGGCATAGGTCTGGGATTCGCCCTCATCAGGCTCATACTTTCGCGTTTTTCACATACTTGTTGAACAGATCCTGGGTTTTTTCTGGTTTGTATCACGTAGTAGTGTGGTACCACACTGAAACAGTCCATTAAACCTTGTTTGGATCAATATTTTAGAGGATAACGCATGATAGGTCTAGGTTAGGTCTGGGATTTTCGCTCATGAGACTCATACTTTCGCATTCTTCACATACTTGTTGAACGGATCCTGGGTTTTTTCTGGTTTGGTTCATGTAGTAAAGTGGTACCACACTGAAACAGTCGATTAAACCAGGTTTCGATCAATATTTTTGAGGATAACGCATGTTAGGTCTAGGTTAGGCCTGGGATTTTCACTCATCAGACTCATACTTTCGCATTCTTCACATACCTGTTGAACGGATCCTGGGTTATTTCTGGTTTGGATCACGTAGTAATGTGGTACCACACTGAAACATTCAATTAAACCTGGTCTTGATAAATATTTTAGAGGATAACGCATGTTAGGTCTGGGTTAGGTCTAGGATTTGCCCTCATCAGGCTCATACTTTCGCATATTTCTCATACTTCATGGCTTGATCCTGGGCTGTTTCTGGTTTGTATCACGTAGTAATGTGGTACCACGCTGAAACAGTCAATTAAACCTGGTTTCGATCAATATTTTAGAGGATAACGCAAGTTAGGTCTGGCATAGGTCTGGGATTCGCCCTCATCAGGCTCATACTTTCGCGTTTTTCACATACTTGTTGAACAGATCCTGGGTTTTTTCTGGTTTGTATCACGTAGTAGTGTGGTACCACACTGAAACAGTCCATTAAACCTGGTTTGGATCAATATTTTAGAGGATAACGCATGTTAGGTCTAGGTTAGGTCTGGGATTTTCGCTCATGAGACTCATACTTTCGCATTCTTCACATACTTGTTGAACGGATCCTGGGTTTTTTCTGGTTTGGTTCATGTAGTAATGTGGTACCACACTGAAACATTCAATTAAACCTGGTCTTGATAAATATTTTAGAGGATAACGCATGTTAGGTTTGGCTTAGGTCTAGGATTTGCCCCCAGCAGGCTCATACTTTCGCATATTTCTCATACTTCATGGCTAGATCCTGGGCTGTTTCTGGTTTGTATCACGTAGTAATGTGGTACCACGCTGAAACAGTCAATTAAACCTGGTTTCGATCAATATTTTAGAGGATAACGCAAGTTAGGTCTGGCATAGGTCTGGGATTCGCCCTCATCAGGCTCATACTTTCGCGTTTTTCACATACTTGTTGAACAGATCCTGGGTTTTTTCTGGTTTGTATCACGTAGTAGTGTGCTACCACACTGAAACAGTCCATTAAACCTGGTTTCGCTCAAATTTTTAGAGGATAACGCATGTTAGGTCTAGATTAGGTCTGGGATTTGCTCTCACCAGACTCATACTTTCGCATTCCTCACATACTTGTTGAACGGATCCTGGGTTTTTTCTGGTTTGTATCACGTAGTAATGTGGAACCACACTGAAACAGTACATTAAACCTGGTTTAGATCAATATTTTAGAGGATAACGCATGTTAGGTCTAGGTTAGCCCTGGGATTTTCACCCATCAGACTCATACTTTCGCATTCTTCTTATACTTGTTGAACTGATCCTGGGTTTTTTCTGGTTTGGATCACGTAGTAATGTGGTACCACACTGAAACAGTCGATTAAACCTGGTTTCGATCAATATTTTAGAGGATAACGCAAGTTAGGTCTAGGTTAGGCCCGGGATTTTCACTCATCAGACTCATATTTCGCATTCTTCACATACTTGTTGAACGGATCCTGGGTTTTTTCTGGTTTGGATCACGTAGTAATGTGGGACCACACTGAATCAGTCAATTAAACCTGGTTTCGACCAATATTTTAGAGAATAATTCATGTTAGGTCTAGGTTAGGTCTGGGATTTTCTCTCAT
The DNA here is from genome assembly GCF_051014445.1 of Colletes latitarsis. Lineage (NCBI taxonomy): Eukaryota > Metazoa > Arthropoda > Insecta > Hymenoptera > Colletidae > Colletes > Colletes latitarsis. Next base: position 5,158,299 of record NC_135136.1, on the reverse strand, counting down.
CAGGCTCATTCTTTCGCATATTTCTCATACTTGAGGGCTAGATCCTGGGCTTTTTCTGGATTGGATCACGTAGTAATGAAGTACAACACTGAAACAGTCAATTAAACCTGGTTTCCATCAATATTTTAGAGGACAGCGCATGTAAGGTCTAGGTTAGGCCTGGGATTTGCCCTGATCAGGGTCATACTTTCGCAGTTTTAACATACATGTTGACCTGATCGAGGGTTTTTTATGCTTTGGATCACGTAGTAAAGTGGTACCACACTGTAACAGTCCATTAAACCTGGTTTGGATCAATATTTTAGAGGATAACGCATGTTAGGTCTAGGTTAGGTCTGGGATTTTCGCTCATGAGACTCATACTTTCGCATTCTTCACATACTTGTTGAACGGATCCTGGGTTTTTTCTGGTTTGGATCACGTAGTAATGTGGTACCACACTGAAACATTCAATTAAACCTGGTCTTGATAAATATCTTAGAGGATAACGCAAGTTAGGTCTGGGTTAGGTCTAGGATTTGCCCTCATCAGGCTCATACTTTCGCATATTTCTCATACTTCATGTCTAGATCCTGGGCTATTTCTGGATTGGATCACGTAGTAAAGTGGTACCACACTGAAACATTCAATGAAACCTGGTCTGGATAAATATTTTAGAGGACAACGCATCTTAGGTCTGGGTTAGGTCTAAGATTCGCCCTCATCAGGCTCACAGTTTCGCGTTTTTCACATACTTGTTGAACGGATCCTGGGTTTTTTCTGGTTTGGTTCATGTAGTAATGTGGTACCACACTGAAACAGTCGATTAAACCAGGTTTCGACCAATATTTTAGAGGATAACGCATGTTAGGTCTAGATTAGGTCTAGGATTTGCCCCCAGCAGGCTCATACTTTCGCATATTTCTCATACTTCATGGCTAGATCCTGGGCTGTTTCTGGTTTGGATCACGTAGTAATTTGGTACCACACTGAAACAGTCAATTAAACCTGGTCTTGATAAATATTTTAGAGGATAACGCATGTTAAGTCTGGGATAGGTATGGGATTTGCCCTCATCAGACTCATACTTTCGCACACTTCACATACTCGTTGAACAGATCCTGGGTTATTTTCTGGTTTGGATCACATAGTAATGTGGTACCACACTGAAACAGTCGATTAAACCAGGTTTCGATCTATATTTTTGAGGATAACGCATGTTAGGTCTAGGTTAGGCCTGGGATTTTCACTCATCAGACTCATACTTTCGCGTTCTTCACATACTTGTTGAACAGATCCTGGGTTTTTTCTGGTTTGGATCCCGTAGTAGTGTGGTACCACAATAAAACAGTCAATTAAACCAGGTTTCGAACAATATTTTTGAGGATAACGCATGTTAGGTCTAGGTTAAGACTGGGATTTTCACTCATCAGACTCATACTTTCGCATTCTTCACATACTTGTTGAACGGATCCTAGGTTTTTTCTGCATTGTATCACGTAGTAATGTGGTACCACGCTGAAACAGTCAATTAAACCTGGTTTCGATCAATATTTTAGATGATAACGCAAGTTAGGTCTGGGATAGGTCTAGGATTTGCCCTCATCAGGCTCTTACTATCGCATATTTCTCATACTTCATGGCTAGATCCTGGGCTATGTCTGGATTGGATCACGTAGTAATGTGGTACCACACTGAAACATTCAATGAAACCAGGTCTGGATAAATATTTTAGAGGATAACGCAAGTTAGGTCTGGGATAGGTCTGGGATTAGCCCTTATCAGACTCATACTTTCGCTTTCTTCACATACTCGTTGAACAGATCCTGGGTTTTTTCTGGTTTGGATCACGTAGTAATGTGGTTCCACACTGAAACAGTCGGTTAAACCTGGTATCGATCAATATTTTAGAGGATAACGCAAGATAGGTCTGGGATAGGTCTGGGATTTGCACTCATCAGACTCATACCTACGCACACTTCACATACTCGTTGAACAGATCCTGGGTTATTTTCTGGTTTGGATCACATAGTAATGTGGTACCAAACTGAAACAGTCAATTAAACCAGGTTTCGATCAATATTTTAGAGGATAACGCATGTTAGGTCTAGGTTAGCCCTGGGATTTTCACTCATCAGACTCGTACTTTCGCATTCTTCTTATACTTGTTGAACTGATCCAGGGTTTTTTCTGGTTTGGATCACGTAGTAATGTGGTACCACACTGAAACAGTCGATTAAACCTGGTTTCGATCAATATTTTAGAGGATAACGCAAGTTAAGTCTGGGATTGGTCTGGGATTTGACCTCATCAGACTCATACTTTCGCACACTTCACATACTCGTTGAACAGATCCTGGGTTATTTTCTGGTTCGGATCACATAGTAATGTGGTACCACACTGAAACAGCGAATTAAACCTGGTTTCGATCAATATTTTAGAGGATAACGCAAGTTAGGTCTAGGTTAGGCCTGGGACTTGCCCTCATCAGGCTCACAGTTTCGCGTTTTTCACATACTTGTCGAACAGATCCTGGGTTTTTTGTGGTTTGTATCACGTAGTAATGTGGTACCACACTGAAACAGTCGATTAAACCTGGTTTCGATCAATATTTTAGAGGATAACGCAAGTTAAGTCAGGGATTGGTCTGGGATTTGACCTCATCAGACTCATACTTTCGCACACTTCACATACTCGTTGAACAGATCCTGGGTTCTTTCTGGTTTGGATCACATAGTAACGTGGTACCACACTGAAACAGTCGATTAAACCAGGTTTCGATCAATATTTTCGAGGATAACGCATGTTAGGTATAGGTTAGGCCTGGGATTTTCACTCATCAGACTCATACTTTCGCATTCTTCACGTACTTGTAAAACGGATCCTGGGTTTTTTCTGGTTTGGATCACGTAGTAATGTGGGGCCACACTGAAACAGTCAATTAAACCTGGTCTTGATAAATATTTTAGAGGATAACGCATGTTAGGTCTGGGTCAGGTCTAGAATTTGCCCTCATCATGCTCATACTTTCGCATCTTTCTCATACATCATGGCTAGATCCTGGGCTATTTCTGGATTGTATCACGTAGTAATGTGGTACCACGCTGAAACTGTCGATTAAACCTGGTTCCGATCAATATTTTAGAGGATAACGCAAGTTAAGTCTGGGATTGGTCTGGGATTTGACCTCATCAGACTCATACTTTCGCACCCTTCACATACTTGTTGAACAGATCCTGGGTTTTTTCTGGTTTGGATCCCGTAGTAGTGTGGTACCACACTGAAACAGTCCATTAAACCTGGTTTCGCTCAATATTTTAGGGGATAACGCATGTTAGGTCTAGGTCAGGCCTGGGATTTTCACTCATCAGACTCATACTTTCGCATTCTTCACATACTTGTTGAACGGATCCTGGGTTTTTTCTGGTTTGGATCACGTAGTATTGTGGGTCCACACTGAAACAATCAATTAAACCTGGTCTTGATAAATATTTTAGAGGATAACGCATGTTAGGTCTGGGATAGGTATGGGATTTGCCCTCATCAGACTCATACTTTCGCACACTTCACATACTCGTTGAACAGATCCTGGGTTATTTTCTGGTTTGGATCACATAGTAATGTGGTACCACACTGAAACAGTCGATTAAACCAGGTTTCGATCAATATTTTTGAGGATAACGCACGTTAGGTCTAGGTTAGGCCTGGGATTTTCACTCATCAGACTCATACCTTCGCATTCTTCACATACTTGTTGAAGGTATCCTAGGTTTTTTCTGGTTCGGATCACGTTGTAGTGTGGGACCACACTGAAACAATCAATTAAACCTGGTCTTGATAAATATTTTAGAGGATAACGCCTGTTAGGTTTGGGTTAGGTCTAGGATTTGCCCTCAGCAGGCTCATACTTTCGCATATCTCTCATACTTCATGGCTAGATCCTGGGCTGTTTCTGGATTGTATCACGTAGTAATGTGGTACCACGCTGACACAGTCCATTAAACCTTGTTTCGATCAATATTTTAGAGGATAACGCAAGTTAGGTCTGGCATAGGTCTGGGATTCGCCCTCATCAGGCTCATACTTTCGCGTTTTTCACATACTTGTTGAACAGATGCTGGGTTTTTTCTGGTTTGTATCACGCAGTAGTGTGGTACCACACTGAAACAGTCCATTAAACCTGGTTTGGATGAATATTTTAGAGGATAACGCATGTAAGGTGTAGGTTAGCCCTGGGATTTTCAATCATCAGACTCATACTTTCGCATTCCTCGCATACTTGTTGAACTGATCCTGGGTTTTTTCTGGTTTGGATCACGTAGTTATGTGGTACCACACTGAAACAGACGATTAAACCTGGTTTCGATCAATATCTTAGAGGATAACGAAAGTTAAGTCTGGGATTGGTCTGGGATTTGACCTCATCAGGCTCATACGTTCGCGTTTTTCACATACTTGTTGAACAGATCCTGGTTTTTTTCCGGTTTGGATCCCGTAGTAGTGTGGTACCACACTGAAACAGTCCATCAAACCTGGTTTCGCTCAATATTTTAGGGGATAACGCATGTTAGGTCAAGGTTAGGTCTAAGATTTGCCCTCATCAGGCTCACAGTTTCGAGTTTTTCACATACCTGTTAAACAGATCCTGGGTTTTTTCTGGTTTGGATCACGAAGTAGTGTGGTACCACACTGAAACAGTCCATTAAACCTGGTTTCGCTCAATATTTTAGAGGATAACGCATGTTAGGTCTAGGTTGGGTCTGGGATTTGCTCTCATTAGGCTCATTCTTTCGCATATTTCTCATACTTGATGGCTAGATCATGGGCTTTTTCTGCATTGCATCACGTAGTTATGTAGTACCACACTGAAACAGTCAATGAAACCTGGTTTCCATCAATATTTTAGAGGACAACGCAAGTTAGGTCTAGGTAAGGCCTGAGATTTTCACTGATCAGACTCATAATTTCGCCTTCTTCACATACTTGTTGAACGGATCCTGGGTTTTTTATGGTTTGGAACACGTAGTAATGTGGTACCACACGGAAACATTCAATTAAACCAGGTTTCGATCAATATTTTTGAGGATAACGCATGTTAGGTCTAGGTTAGGCCTGGGATTTTCACTCATCAGACTCATACTTTCGCATTCTTCACATACATGTTGAAGGTATCCTGGGTTTTTTCTGGTTTGGATCACGTTGTAGTGTGGGACCACACTGAAACAATCAATTAAACCTGGTCTTGATAAATATTTTAGAGGATAACGCCTGTTAGGTTTGGGTTAGGTCTAGGATTTGCCCTCAGCAGGCTCATACTTTCGCATATCTCTCATACTTCATGGCTAGATCCTGGGCTGTTTCTGGATTGTATCACGTAGTAATGTGGTACCACGCTGACACAGTCAATTAAACCTGGTTTCGATCAATATTTTAGAGGATAACGCATGTTAGGTCAAAGTTAGGTCTAAGATTTGCCCTCATCAGGCTCACAGTTTCGAGTTTTTTACATACCTGTTAAACAGATCCTGGGTTTTTTTCTGGTTTGGATCACGAAGTAGTGTGGTACCACACTGAAACAGTCCATTAAACCTGGTTTCGCTCAATATTTTAGAGGATAACGCATGTTAGGTCTAGGTTGGGTCTGGGATTTGCTCTCATTAGGCTCATTCTTTCGCATTCTTCTTATACTTGTTGAACTGATCCAGGGTTTTTTCTGGTTTGGATCACGTAGTAATGTGGTACCACACTGAAACAGTCGATTAAACCTGGTTTCGATCAATATTTTAGAGGATAACGCAAGTTAAGTCTGGGATTGTTCTGGGATTTGACCTCATCAGACTCATACTTTCGCACACTTCACATACTCGTTGAACAGATCCTGGGTTATTTTCTGGTTCGGATCACATAGTAATGTGGTACCACACTGAAACAGTGATTAAACCAGGTTTAGATCAATATTTTTCAGGATAACGCATGTTAGGTCTAGGTTAGGCCTTTTTTTTTTTTTTTTTTTTTTTTTTTTGTCGTGGGGAAAATCATCGAAAGACTCCCACCCACCTCCTTGGGGAGAGGTGGGAGGGGTGTGTGGGATTCCCCGCGCCCGTACAACGACAGGCGCGGGACCTAACCACTAAAAACTCCACGGTGACCCTTCGGCACGCTTTGGGAGGATACCGGGAATCGCTCGAAGCATTCTTCCGGTATCCTCCCCGTGCCCGCGCTTTCGCGCCCATCCCCCGGGGGGACAATCGGTCCCCCCAGTAGACACACTGCCTCATAGCGGCGGGACGGGGCCACTCCATCCCGCCGCTATCCATCCCGGGGCCGCGTTTAGTGGCGGCTGCGAGCCCCAACTCGCAACCGCCCGCGACCCCGTTTCCACCCCTCGGCGGCCGGGCGTTCATGGCCGCACCAGACCGCCGAGGGTGCCTCTCCTTGCGTCGGACCGGTAGGGGGAGGCACTCCTACCCCCAACCGGTCCGACCCGGCGCCGCCTGGCGGGAGGAGGGTCCCCTCAGGACCCCCCTCCCAGCCTGGGTCATCCGCCACGCCGAGGCGGCCGCCCGCGACGCCTCGCGACCGGGCGACGACCTCGGGCCACCGCACGAGCGCGAGCTTCAGCGCGCCGCTGAAGCTCGCGCTCCCTCCCCGCGGCATCCTTCTGCAACATTACGTTCTCGCAGAAGGAGGCCACGGCCCTCCACTTCTCCTCGCTGCCGAGCATGGCGCGCACCACGCCCGGCAGCGAGACATCCCGCCCGACGACGCCGACCAGGACACGGCGCTCCCCCTCCCACGCGGGGCA